>NC_084567.2:17912500-17997500 GCF_033978685.3 Nerophis lumbriciformis | reverse complement strand
TGCTCTGGACAGTGTAGTTATGAGTCCCACTGTAATACACGTCTGAAGAGCCAGATCTCACGAGAGATTAGTAGGATTTCATACGAAATATTGATTTTTTTTTTTTTAGATGGAACCACTAAAAGTTTATGGTCAGGCAATTCACAAACCAGAATTTGACAGGAAAATTATTCTATTAAAACATTTGCAAACTTGAAAACACAAGCAAAGCTGGTTGACGAAGTAGATTTTAGAATAAAAAAAGGTAACACTTTAGTATGGGGAACATATATATTAATTAGTTGCTTATTAACATGCAAATTAGTAACATATTGGCTCTAAATTAGTCATTATTAAGTACTTATTGATGCCTTATTCTGCATGGCCTTATTATACAACCAGTAAGCCATTAATAAATGATAAATGATGAATGGGTTGTACTTGTATAGCGCTTTTCTACCTTCAAGGTACTCAAAGCGCTTTGACACTACTTCCACATTTACCCATTCACACACACATTCACACACTGATGGAGGGAGCTGCCATGCAAGGCGCTAACCAGCACCCATCAGGAGCAAGGGTGAAGTGTCTTGCTCAGGACACAACGGACATGACGAGGTTGGTACTAGGTGGGGATTGAACCAGGGACCCTTGGGCCGCGCACGGCCATTCTTCCACTGCGCCACGCCGTCCCTATTAACTAAATCTTCCCTAACCCCAACCCTATGTTAATAAGCAACTAATTAATGGTGATACAGTATATGTTCTTCATACTAAAGTGTTACCGGGGGGAAAAAAAATCCGTATATAAGCCGCACTGGACTATAAACCGCAGATATAAACAGTGTGAAATGACTTATTTACGCAGAAAGATTTTGTAAATGTTTATTTACATACCTTAATTGTGTTCAAAAGACGTCTGTAACACAGCAGTAAAACGATCAAACAAAACAGAAGTTTTCGCCGTGGACCCACTAGCTGCGGAAGCTCACTCTCCAATCAGCTAAACAGACTCAATAACTCCACGGTGACGTTTTGGTGAATTTATGAAACAACACAGAAAGAATGTATGTTAATAATACTAAAACAGACACTCGTAGACGTGTTGGCACATTAGCTAATGCTAACGACGCTAGCTTCATTACATTACGATAGCACGCACAAATATATAACTCCACGGTGACGTTTTGGTGAATTTACTGAGGAATTTGTGAAACTGAAACATGTACAGTATGTAGACATTCCCTCAGCAGCACCTGCAATGAGCTAACTTGTCCAGAAGATGGCACCATAGCACAAACAATAACACAACATTTCAGTAAAACGGCTGATCAAACAAAACAGAAGTCATCGCCGTGGACCCACTAGCTGCGTAAGATAGCTCTCCTAACAGTTAAACAGACTCAATAACTCCACGGTGACGTTTTGGTGAATTTACTGAGGAATTTGTGAAACTGAAACAATACGAAAAAAATGCCATTGTAAGTTAATAATACTAACACAGACACTCGTAAACGTGTTAGCATATTAGCTAATGCTAACGACGCTAGCTTCATTACAGTGAAATAATATTTAAATGTGTCATTAATCATTTATAATTGGAATTTGTTAATATTGTGTCATTCATTAATGCAAAATTCCATTAATCATTTAATCAATTATTGATATTACTATGTCATGATTTTATTATCTCATTATTTAATGATTTCACAATGAATTATTCATTTAATAATTCATTCAATGATTTAATTGATTACACATGTAACTAATTATTTAAAGATGTATTCATTTAGTTGTCCCACTTGGCCCAAGTCAATACTTAAATTAATTGATATTATCCGTCAAACTCACCTGTCTCAGTCAGTGGGCGGGGCTTACACGAATCTAGTCCAATCATTGCAAGTGGAAGTGGCGAGTAACTAATCAGGTGTTAGGAACTGCCCACTGACTTTGAAGACTGAGTTTGAGGGATCAACGAAATTCATGCTGTGCTGACAGGGGCCAAAATGCGGCAAAATGTAATAAATAAATATTTAAATAATGACTTAGATGTGTCATTTAATATTTAAATCATTAAATGAAGCATTACATAATTAAATATTGATGTCAATTATTTAAATCGTGGAATAATGATTTTTGAAATAGTGAAATCAATATTTAAATAAGTAAATGTCATTTTACGTTAAAAACATTAATAACATATTTAAGTAGTTATTTAAAGATTAATTTATCAAATTTTGTCCCATTTGGCCCCCAATTGGAGAGAAGCCACTTGGCAAGTAAACGTTTTTTTCGAGAGAAAAACTAACATTTTATAATCAACACAATATGTTTTTAATCCATTACTTACTATATTGTAGGGAAGGTATCAATATGGCCCCATTTTTGCAATGCAGTCCGCTGAAAACGATGGAAAGCGCCACTCTACATAGCAACTGACGCTGTGGAATTGCCACAAAAACATATTTTAAGATATTCAACACTCTACTGCCATCTGGCGGCCAAAGTAGGTAGTGCACCCCCCCTACCCCTCCAATTCGTCACGTTTCATGTGTCAGGTAGAACGTGACGAATGGGGCCATATGAATGCCCTTCCTACTGTAACTCGGATTCGATCTCGTGGCAAACTAGCTATTTCGGTATAAAACGTCGGCCATGTTGGGAGAGTCTGGGATATAGGTTGCATGGAAAATAGTCCATTCCATATTAGTTTGTATGATTTTCTACTAAATTCTTGTGAGAACGTAATTGGTCTGAGCTCACAGTTGCACTGACTGAGTGAGCAACGACCCGACGTGGAGTTCCACTGTGCACTTTCTGCAGTTGTGTGTCAATCGCATGACCTTTTAGCAAATTTGCCATCTGTTTTCCTGTCCGAGTATTTCTTTTTTCTTTTTTTTTTTTTGCCTGTAAATGTCTCCTCGTTATCAATCACGCCTCACATGATCCGTCACATTTGGCTCGCTGCGAGAACGGAGCAACCTCCTGCAGTGCGCTGACATATTTCTTCACCCGCGCCCGTCTCCGAGCGAGCGCATCGTAGCTCGCTGTCAGACGTCTGAAATTGACCAACCATCAGTAGCACTCCAACGAAATGATTAACCAATCAATACCTCCATGATGACCCGATACCGTGTCATCTCTCCAGGGACAGGGGGTGCATCTCGGAACAATAAGAAGCTTTTTTTATTTTTGCCAACACGAGGAAAGGAATTTAGATTGCATCCTTAATTGTTTTATTCTGCATTCTAAAAGGTAAAAAAAAATCTATATTCACTTTTTTTGGTAATTTTGCCAATCATTCACAATCCTTATGTTGGACAAGAACACATGGTTTTCTTTTTTGATGTATTCTAACTCGTAAATAAAAGTAAGCAAAAGTCAGCTAACAATGGAGCCACTCTAAAAAAAACAACAACACATAACTTCCATGGTTTTGTAATGCATTCATATTAAGATGTAACATTCACATATTTTGGTTATTTTTTAAGCATACGAGTAGACCGGGGTCGGCAACCCAAAACGTTGAAAGAGCCATAGTGGACCAAAAATACCCAAAAAAATCTGTCTGGAGCCGCCAAAAATGAAAAGCCGTCTATAAGTCTTATAAGGTAGGCAACACATGACGTAAGTGTCTATATTAGCTATAATAGCCTACTATCAAAATGACTATGTGTCGCAGGCTGACGCAAATCTTCGTTGACAGAAATGTTGAAATGTATTATTTATTCTACACATTTTTACAACAATAGAAAGCATTAGTAAATCACAGACTACTCAGCAGGTGAGATAGCTCCTGGAAATTACTGTCTTTTAATGGCCAAAAGTATAGATGTGTGTGTCCAAGTTAAAGGAAACTGCAGGCTGTCTTCTTTTATTAGATTTATTACAATCTTTGGCAAGCTAGGTAATGTTTTCTGTGGTCTGGAACAACATGGTACACAAACAACTATCTGAAATGCAGCCAATATTACATACAGATAATATGTCATGAGACATGCAAAACTAAATTAAATACAAAGAGGATAAAAGTAAAGGATATTAAATGAGCGCAAATATACCTACAAATGAGGCCTAGTGATGCAATATGTACATACTGCTAGCCTAAATAGCATGTTAGCATTGATTAGCTTGCAGTCATGCACTGACCAAATATGCTTGATTAGCGCCCCAACAAGTCAATAACATCAACAAAGCTCACCTTTCTGCATTCACGCACAGCTTAAAACGTTTGGTGGACAAAATGAGACAAAGGAGTGGAAGATTTTACATGTAAACAAACTGTTGCGTCACTGCCCACACTATGGTGAGTTCAAGAACCGCCAAAATTAGTAGGACAAAACGATGTTCACCAAATACTCTCATCAGTGAAGTGTAAACACAAATATATTAAACAGTGGGCTTTCTCACAAGGTGTGTGTCATGTTTGTCATCAAACAAAAAACCTACTAAAACAAAAATAAATATTTTCCCCCATCTTTTTCCATTTTCAATTATTTAAAAAAAATGCTCCAGGGAGCCACTAGGGCGGCACTAAAGAGCCGCGGGTTGCTGACCCCCGGACTAGACTCATCACAACGTTCATTATTTCCTTCAATACCAACTCACAGCAGACTTTGCGAGAGACAACAAACATAATAAAATAATCACCTACTTTACAATGTCTGCTCTCACTGGTATGCCGACTATTAGGATGTCTGCATCTTCCCGTTTAGATGAAGAATCAAAAAGGTGCCGCAAGCGAGCGTCTTTTTCGTCATCCTTGGGTCTAGTCCAAGTTCACCAACTTCGCGGTTTATGTCCACAACCTTCTATGTCTTATATTCCATAATTAACTTTCACCAACTCAGAGGCGATGCAGCAGCTCATTGCGTCAATATAGTAGCATAAGCTAGTTAGCTCAATGTGCTGCTAAAAGTACCATATTTTCCGGACTACGGAACGCACCATTACATAAGCCGTAAATCCTACAAACGTTGCTTGGAGTGATGAAGGAAAAAAAATCCATACGAGTAGAAACGCTATGGATGGTTAAAAGACGGAACGGCATTTGCACTAAACGGGAAACGCCGTATGTAGACATTCCCCCGGCAGAACCTGCCATGAGCTAACTTGTCCAGAAGATGGCGCCACATAGCACAAACAATCACAACATTTCAGTGTCTTTGCACATCATTAATGAAAACTATTTGCTTCATGGCCGTCAGCAAAAAAAAACAAACATAAACTGTCCGCACCGTTTTATATGCCGCAGGATTCAAAGCGTGGGGGGAAAAAAGTAGTGTTCTTGTCTCTCATAAGGATTGTGAATGATAAGCAAAATTTCCCCTCAAAAAGTGCAATTCCTCTCAAGGACAAAATGGAACATACTGTATTTTGTAACGTAACCGTGAGGATGGCTACGTCGACCGCACTGATGTATGGTAATGAACATTATCCATCGTCATAGGAATCTACATAGCTGTCTATTTTTGTTTCCTCCCCCTGTCATATGTCACGGATTACCACCAGGACGACATGCCGATTCGAAGGGGCCGCCAGAAAACCACGCGCAAGAGAGAGGAGGAGGTGGACATCGATCTGGACGACCCAGAAATCAACCACTTCCCTTTCCCCTTCCACGAGCTGATGGTGTGGGCCGTGCTGATGAAGCGCCAGAAGATGGCGCTGTTCTTCTGGCAGCACGGCGAAGAGGCCATGGCCAAGGCCCTGGTCGCGTGCAAACTGTGCAAGGCCATGGCCCACGAAGCGTCCGAGAATGACATGGTGGACGACATCTCGCAGGAGCTCAACCACAACTCCAGGTGGGCACGCGTTTTCCTGGCAAAATGACCCGGTTCCGATTTTACCCAGCTCCCGGGGGATAGAAGTGACATACATACAGAAATCTAATGACATGCATCATCGTTATTTAAGGACGTGCATTGGAGACGATGGTAATCATCTGGGGGCGGACATTCTGCTTACAGAAATAACTGTTAATTTAGAGGACATTTTGCGGTAGGATATACAGTCGTGATCAAAAGTTGGAAAGAACATAATGTCATGGTTGTCTTAAGTTTCCAATAATTTCTACAACTCTTGTTTTTTTGTGATAGAGTGATTGGAGCACATACTTGTTGGTCACAAAAAACATTCATGAAGTTTGGTTCTTTAATTAATTTATTATGGTCTACTGAAAATGTGACCAAATCTGCTGGGTCAAAAGTATTACATGGACAAAGATAAAACCTTCTGGAGGAAAGTTCTGTGGTCAGATGAAACAAAAATTGAGCTGTTTGGCCACAATACCCAGCAATATGTTTGGAGGAGAAAAAGTGAGGCCTTTAATCCCAGGAACACCATTCCTACCGTCAAGCATGGTGGTGGTAGTATTATGCTCTGGGCCTGTTTTGCTGCCAATGGAACTGGTGCTTTACAGAGAGGAAATGGAACAATGAAAATTAGAATACAATTTTAGAAAGGCTTTCCCAAAGTCCTGACTTAAACGTGTGGACAATGCTGAAGAAACAAGTCCATGTCAGAAAACCAACACATTTAGCTGAACTGCACCAATTTTTTTAAGAGGAGTGGTCAAAAATTCAACCAGAAGTTTGTGGATGGCTACCAAAAGCGCCTTATTGCAGTGAAACTTGCCAAGGGACATGTAAGCAAATATTAACATTGCTGTATGTATACTTTTGACCCAGCAGATTTGGTCACATTTTCAGTAGACTCATAATAAATTCATAAAAGAACCAAACTTCATGAATGTTTTTTGTGACCAACGAGTATGTGCTCCAATCACTCTCACAAAAAAATAAGAGTTGTAGAATTTATTGGAAAGTCACGACAGCCATGACATTATGTTCTTTACAAGTGTATGTAAAGCTTTGATCGCGACTGTATCCAGCTAGCTAGCTAACTAACAAACTAGCTTTGCTAGTTTGCGAAGAATCGGGTTGAATCGAGAATATATTCTTAAAAAGATGTCATTTAGGCCATATCCGCGCTTACTTGCTGCGTGTTTCGTGGATGATGATGTAACCAGTTTTGAAAAGGTTTTACTTTAATGTATACACTAAATATAATATTGCAAGAATCGTGTTGAATCTAGAATCTGAAAGGAATTTAATTGTGAGTCGTTTCGATGAGCTTCCCTTCTAGCTAGCAACCTCTTTAGTTAGCTAGCTAATAAGATAGTTACAAGCTTATATTACTTCCTTTTAGTCGTTGTGCCAGAAAAAAAAAATGTATTCACATTCAAATTGCGATTCTTTATTTCAATTCCAATTTAAAAAATACAGCGTTTAGGCCACCCCTGTTTACGAGCAGAGGAGCATGTTCGGCAGCGCACAATCACGGAGTACTTACAAGCAGACACAGTGTGTAGACAGAAAAGGGAGAACAGTCGCATTTTGGCTTAAAAAGTACAAATAAAGGTGAAGTTATAACACTGAAACGCCCTCAGGAAGAGGTGCTTTAAGACATTGCTAGCTAGCTTGCGGCTAAAGTCCAGCCCCAGTCGGCAGTATTTTAGCTACTTCTAAATCACTAATCCTCGCCTCCATGGTGACAAATAAAGTACGTTTCTTACAAGTATCATCCCTGCAGGACGAGGAATAGCTAAACATGCTTCACTACACACCGTAGCTCACTGGCGTCAAAATGTAAACAAACGCTATTAGTGGATCTACGGTACACCTAACAACCACTGTAATGATATCAAGTACAGGAGCGTATCTAGTCGGTACTACTATGATTACATCGATATTTTTTGGCATCAGAACATCTTTGGGTTTTTTTAAATGTGTATTATGTTTATAAACTCAGGAAATATGTCCCTGTACACATGAGGACTTTGAATATGACCAATGTATGATCCTGTAACTACTTGGTATCGGATTGATACCCAAATTTGTGGTATCATCCAAAACTAACGTAAAGTATCAAACAACAGAAGAATAAGTGATTATTACATTTTAACAGAAGTGTAGACAGAACATGCTAAAAGAAATAGTAAGCAGATATTAACAGTAAATGAACAAGTAGATTAATAATTCATTTTCTACCACTTGTCCTTAATAATGTTGACCAAATAATAGAATGATTAATGATACAGGCAGCACGGTGTGGAACAGGGGTTAGGGCATGTGCCTCACAATCATACTTGCCAACCCTCCCGGATTTTCCGGGAGACTTCCGAAATTCAGCGCCTCTCCCGAAAACCTCCCGGGACAAATTTTCTCCCGAAAATCTCCCGAAATTCAGGCGAACTCAGGTCCATGAGGACCTGAGTCCGCTAACCCACAATATAAACAGCATACCTGCCCAATCATGTTATAACTGTAGAATGATGGAGGGCGAGTTCTTGGTTTCTTATGTGGGTTTATTGTTAGGCAGTTTCATTAACGTCCTCCCAGCGCGGCAACAACACACAACAACAGCAGTCACGTTTTTGTCTACCGTAAAGCAGTTCGTCTGCCGTGAACAGCAATGTTGTGACACTCTTAAACAGGACAATACTGCCATCTAGTGCATTTGATGAAAGCACTTTTGTGCGTGCCACACATCAATGCATCATCAGAGAGGGTGTTCAGCATGGTTCGAAAAATAGTGACAGAGAATAGAACAAGGATGGGCAATTCAACCCTTAACTCAACAATGAGTAGATGAGTGTTATGTGTGTGTATATGTGTAAATAAATGAACACTGAAATTCAAGTAATTATTATATATATATATATATATATATATATATATATATATATATATATATATATATATATATATATATATATATATATATATATATATATATAATAAAATAAATAAATAAATATATATATATATATATATATACATAAATATATAATAACATAAATATATATATATATATATATATATATATATATATATATATATGAAATACTTGACTTGGTGAATTCTAGCTGTAAATATACTCCTCCCCTTTTAGCCACGCCCCCAATCACGCCCCCAACCATGCCCCCGTCCCACCCCGACCACGCCCACCCCCTACCCCCTCCCCCCACCTCCCGAAATCGGAGGTCTTAAGGTTGGCAAGTATGTCTCACGATATGAAGGTCCTGAGTTCAATCCCGGGCTCTGGAACTTTCTGTGTGGAGTTTGCATGTTCTCCCCGTGACTGCGTGGGTTCCCTCCGGGCACTCCGGCTTCCACCCACTTCCAAAGACATGCACCTGGGGATAGGTTGATTGGCAACACTAAATTGGCCCTATTGTGTGAATGTGACTGTGAATGTTGTCTGTCTATCTGTGTTGGCCCTGCGATGAGTTGGCGACTTGTCCAGGGTGTACACTGCCTTCCGCCCGAATGCAGCTGAGATAGGCTCCAACACCTCCCGTGACCCCGAAAGGGACAAGCGGCAGAAAATGGATGGATGGATGGATAAATGATACAATATGTTACTGCATATGTCAGCAGCTAAATTAGGAGCCTTTGTTTGTTTACTTACTAATAAAAGACAAGTTGTCTTGTGTGTTCACTATTTTATTTAAGGAAAAACTTGCAATAAGAAACATATGTTTAATATACCCTAAGATTTTTTGTTAAAATAAAGCCAATAATGCAATTTTTTGTGAAAAGTATTGAAAAGTGTTGAAATATTTTTTTGGTATCGGGACAACACAAATTACTACATAAATTCTAAGGAAGTTGTATTGGGTACACTTAAACAGCATTACAATCTTTATTAGTGTGGTTTTAGTTTGTCAAAAAAAGTGTGTGGTGTAGAAATCGCCACCGTTTATTTAAGATCGTTTGTAACTAAGGTAGCACCACAATACAGCGAACACCGATGTCGTACAATAGAATACGTGTGCGTGTATCCACTCCAGCCATTTCAAATTGGAAGTGTCCATGTGCAAATCTAATTTAGACTTTCCAGCAGATGGCCAGGGATGCCTGGACCAGGTTCATGTAATCCTTACATGTTGAGCACAAGGCGCACTGCTCCCTCTGTTCATGTCTTTCTGTTTATGTCCTGCATACTGTCTCCCAGAGAGTTTGGCCAGCTGGCAGTGGAACTTCTGGACCAGTCCTATAAACAGGACGAGCAGATGGCCATGAAGCTCCTGACTTATGAGCTGAAGAACTGGAGCAACGCCACCTGCCTGCAGCTGGCGGTAGCGGCCAAACATCGAGATTTCATCGCGCACACCTGCAGCCAGATGCTGCTGACCGACATGTGGATGGGACGACTGCGGATGCGCAAGAACTCAGGACTGAAGGTACAGCAAGTGGGGAGTTTGAATTGATTTGAATATTAGAGTAATGTTTTGTTTTTCAAGTCAAAGCTGTTTGGTAATATTTGTCCAGTGGAACGGTAATTTACGAACTTAATTGGTTCTTGAACAGGGTTTGTAAATGGAACATTTTGTATGTTGAAGCACTTTTTTCAAGTCAAAGCTGTTTGGTAATATTTGTCCAGTGGAACGGTAATTTACGAACTTAATTGGTTCTTGAACAGGGTTTGTAAATGGAACATTTTGTATGTTGAAGCAATTTTTTCTATATGGAACAATGTACAGCCGTGGTCAAAAGTTTACATACACTTGTAAAGAATATAATGTCATGGCTGTCTTGAGTTTCCAATCATTTCTACAAATCTTATTTTTTTGTGATAGAGTGATTGGAGCACATACTTGTTGGTCACAAAAAACATTCAAGAAGTTTGGTTCTTTTATTAATTTATTATGGGTCTACTGAAAATGTGACCAAATCTGCTGGGTCAAGAGTATACATACAGCAATGTTAATATTTGGTTACATGTCCCTTGGCAAGTTTCACTGCAATAAGGCACTTTTGGTAGCCATCCACAAGCTTCTGTTTTAATTTTTGATCACTCCTCATGAAAGCAACAACCAGCTTTACACTAAAATGAACTTGATATCAAATGGAAGCAACATCACACAGTAAACGCAAGAACACACACTGATACACACACTACTAGTATGGGGGAATAATGAACAAGAAATCATAGATTAAAGTTAAAGTTAAAGTACCAATGATTGTAACACACACACTAGGTGTGGTGAAATGTGTCCTCTTTTTTGCATTTGACCCATCCCCTTGTTCACCCCCTGGGAGGTGAGGCGAGCAGTGGGCAGGAGCGGTGCCGCGCTCGGGAATCATTTTTGGTGATTTAACCCCCAATTCCAACCCTTGATGCTGAGTGCCAAGCAGGGAGGTAATGGGTCCCATTTTTATAGTCTTTGGTGTGACTCGGCCGGGGTTTGAACTCACAACCTACCGATCTCAGGGCGGACACTCTAACCACTAAAGTGACAAGCTTGGGATCCTACAATACCTCGTTTGTGGACAAGAAGATAAGAAAGCCATCTGAGCACATGTAGCTTTTTGTTGTATACACAAGAGGTAACATAATCCAGGAAAATGATTCAACAGAGCTACCGTCCCACAAGAGCTAACAAACACAGCTGAGCTAATGCTGCTCTGTCTGGCTCTCTCTTCCCGCCTTTTAGTGGCCAACACCCACACTCTGCTTTCATGAAATGTTTTTCAACTACATATGCCAGATATTTTAGTTTTTTTTCAAAGAAACACAACAATTACTTTTACAAATAATTAATTACATTTATCAAAGAGTAATTCTGTTACTAATTCAATTACTTTTTTGGAAAAGTAACAACTAACTATAATTTAAGCATTCACACACCATTTTGAAACCAGGATGAGGTCATACAAGAAAGGTGAAATAATTCTAGATAGCATAGTAGAAAGTTACGTATACGTTTCGCTTTTAGCATCTCATTGCACATAACTGTGGTGCATTCAAGGACCCTTGATTTAAGTTAGAAACTAGTTGAAGACAGGGGGAGGCTTAACCCCCGACAAATGGTCATCCAATGTGTATCAACTAATTTCTACTTAACAATATGAAGTACTGAGAAACTTTTTGTTTTAAATAATTTATCAGTGGATTATGATTCAAAGAGTGGGGTGGGCCTCCTAGGGTGCTCATTGTAGCTAATAAACCTGACTTCCTCATTTGAATAATAAAACAAAATGAGCTCAAATTAATGTATTTATTTTTATTTTGTAGGTTAAAGTGTTTTACATATATTGAGTTAATGTTGCTGATCATATTGAATTTATACTATAAAATATTTTTAAGTCGGTCAGAAAATGGTTATAGTTTAAATAAGGATTGGCAAAGCTAAGAAAGAGCCTAGCGTGGAAGCTAGCATACAAACAGGAATCAAGGCTATAGCCGTCGTTAACCGTTGGGTGATGAAAACAAGGCAGCCAGACTGATTGTGGAAAGAAACAGGAATAAATAGCGCTCTGATTAGTGCCCAGGAGCAGGTGAGAATCCCGACCACTAATCAGAGGCAGGTGGAACTAATCTGCAGTCATGGCAACTGAAACACAAACCCAGGGGTGCAGAAAACAGAAGTGAGGTAGTCAAAACTAAAAGAACAATACATGATCCGGGCAACGTATGTACAGGTATACTGTAGATTTTTACTCTTTTTAAGAGGGGCATTTTTTGCCATTGTCATTGAACTTTCACAATCTTTTTTTTTTTTTATCTTAAAAAATGTTTTCTCATTTATTTTCTTATAATGACGGTAACAATAATGGACAATTGAATTCCCATGAGGGTGAAAGTTCAGTCATCACTTCAGGGATTAATGAGACCGATCACCCAGAAGCCAGAAACATCCGCCATCACTTTTGTCGGTTGAAGTCTACCAATCATCGTCTGAAGCCAACGGGAACAGAGGAGCTGACCTTAATTACTAGAAAAACCTTGAAAATGTGTCCCACATATTCTACCTTTTAGGCTCGAGCCTTTAGGACACATTTTTCAGCGTACAGCAGCGTCAGATGTGTCAGTGCCTGCTCAATAATCAGCTCTCTTACAGTGCCTATATTGCCCACGGATAAAATACACTTGGGAGGGTGAGGTATTTTCTCAGTAAAATGTAATTTCCCGACTTCATGTGCCGGGGAGGTTAGGGTAGATTAGAGAGGTTGCACTCATTTATAACTGCCAGTTGGCATGTGGGGCTGCCGTCAGTGGGCGGGTGGCCACTCAGCAGGGGGCGGGGGGGGGGGGGGCGGGTCACACGAAATGGAGAGTGAGACAAGTTAGCCTCTCCCCACAGAGCGCTTTAAGTCTTCCTTGACCTTTTGGAGACAGCGGAGCGTGTTTGGGTCGAGGCTAGATACCGCTGAGCCTCGCGAGACGGAATGCCAGCGAGCGTTGCCACAATTTGAACAAACAAGATCTTATGCCCTCGGGATGACATACAGCAAATAACACTGTCCAAATAATGTCACAACAATATGCGTGACACATAAGGACTGTTCGCATCTATTCCCAACATTGTAGCCCATCATGGTATCGTCACTGCAGGCTGTGAGTGGACTATGAATCACTGAGATGAGAACGTTGATTTTAATGGACAGACTCTTTGGATGCTTTTGATTGATGTGGAGGGCAACGCACTGGAGTTTGTATTGTCTCCCGGGCACAGAACATTAAAGGAGACAGATTACGGAACAATAACTTGTTAAATCAGTGTTTTTCAACCATTATCTAATTCCATCTACAAACCCCGTTTCCATATGAGTTGGGAAATTGTATTAGATGTAAATATAAACGGAATACAATGATTTGCAAATCCTTTTCAACCCATATTCAATTGAATGCACTACAAAGACAAGATATTTGATGTTCAAACTCATACATTTATTTATTTTTTGCAAATAATAATTAACTTAGAATTTCATGGCTGCAACACATGCCAAAGTAGTTAGGAAAGGGCATGTTCACCACTGTGTTACATCACCTTTTCTTTTAACAACACTCAATAAACGATTGGGAACTGAGGAAACTAATTGTTGAAGCTTTGAAAGTGGAATTCTTTCCCATTCTTGTTTTATGTAGAGCTTCAGTCATTCAACAGTCCGGGGTCTCCGCTGTCGTATTTCATGCTTCATAATGCGCCACACATTTTCGATGGTAGACAGGTCTGGACTGCAGGCGGGCCAGGAAAGTACCCACACTCTTTTTTTACGAAGCCACGCTGTTGTAACACGTGCAGAATGTGGCTTGGCATTGTCTTGCTGAAATAATCAGGGGTGTCCATGAAAATGACGGCGCTTAGATGGCAGCATATGTTGTTCCAAAACCTGTATGTACCTTTCAGCATTAATGGTGCCTTCACAGATGTGTAAGTTACCCATGCCTTGGGCACTAATGCACCCCCATACCATCACAGATGCTGGCTTTTGAACTTTGCGTCGATAACAGTCTGGATGGTTCGCTTCCCCTTTGGTCCGGATGACACGATGTTGAATATTTCCAAAAACAATTTGAAATGTGGACTCGTCAGACCACAGAACACTTTTCCACTTTGCATGAGTCCATCTTAGATGATCTCGGACCCAGAGAAGCCGGCGGCGTTTCTGGATGTTGTTGATAAATGGCTTTCACTTTTCATAGTAGAGCTTTAACTTGCACTTACAGATGTAGCGACCAACTGTATTTAGTGACAGTGGTTGTCTGAAGTGTTTCTGAGCCCATGTGGTGATATCCTTTAGAGATTTATGTCGGTTTTTGATACAGTGCCGTCTGAGAGATCGGAGGTCACGGTCATTTGGTTGGTTTCCGGCCATGCCGCTTACGTGGAGTGATTTCTCCAGATTCTCTGAACCTTTTGATGATATTATGGACCGTAGATGTTGAAATCCCTAAATTTCTTGCAATTGCACTTTGAGAAACGTTGTTCTTAAACTGTTTGACTATTTGCTCACGCAGTTGTGGACAAAGGGGTGTATCTCGCCCCATCCTTTCTTGTGAAAGACTGAGCATTTTTTGGGAAGCTGTTTTTATACCCAATCATGGCACCCACCTGTTCCCAATTAGCCTGCACACCTGTGGGATGTTCCAAATAAGTGTTTGATGAGCATTCCTCAACTTTATCAGTATTTATTGCCACCTTTCCCAACTTCTTTGTCACGTGTTGCTGACATAAATTCTAAAGTTAATTATTATTTGCAAAAAAAAAAAAAGTTTATCAGTTTGAACATCAAATATGTTGTCTTTGTAGCATATTCAACTGAATACGGGTTGAAAATGATTTGCAAATCATTGTATTCCGGTTATATTTACATCTAACACAATTTCCCAACTCATATGGAAACGGGGTTTGTATTTGGGTTAAAAATATTTTTTGCAAACGAGTAATTATGTGTTGTTGTTGAGTGTCAGTGCTGTCTATAGCTCGGCAGAGTGATGTAATACTCTTCCATATCAGTAGGTGACAGCCAGTAGCTAATTGCTTTGTAGATGTTGGAAACAGGTTGAGGCAACGTGCAGGTAAAAAGGTGTCTAATGCTTAAACCAAAAATAAACAAAAGGTGAGTGCCCCTAAGAAAAGGCATTGAAGCTTAGGAAAGGCTATGCAGAACTAAACTAAAACTGAACTGGCTACGAAGTAAACAAAAACAGAATGCTGGACGACAGCAAAGACTTGCTGTGGAGCAAAGACGGCGTACACAATGTACATCCGAACATGACATGACAATCAACAATGTGCCCACAAAGAAGGATAAAAACGACTGAAATATTCTTGATTGCTAAAACAAAGTAGATGCGGGAAATGTCGCTCAAAGGAAGACATGAAACTGCTACAGGAAAATACCAAAAAAATAATTAATAGATAATGTAGTAAACACACCCATAAAAAATGTACATCGTGTATCATTCACATCTGCATTTACTCTTCAACCAGTTGTTTCAAGAAACAAGCTCATTTACATTTTCAGATGACCGCGCTGATCTCTAATTTTTGTACGACGCTAGTTGGCGACATGAAGGACATCTTGTATCTACGTCTTCACAGATGCTACATTTCCTACACACGGTGGCGTTCCTTTTAGAAAAGGCATTGTTTAAATCAACTGTGGTAAACGGATGCAAACTCCGCCAGCATAGTTTGTTGTCCATGTAGCATTCATGCTATCGGCGCCATTATTGCGTTCACGTTTCGCTTTAAAAGATGCTGTTTTAAACTTGATGTGTGTCGATGATAAGAAAGTTTGTCGCTGCAATACAAACAAATTACATCAGTTTTATCCAAAGTTCTGTCAGACTTTGTTTTGAAAGGCGCAGAGCACACCCATCACCACCGCTGCTGCTCACTGCTCCCCTCACCTCCCAGGGGGTGAAGGTGATGGGTCAAATGCAGAGGATAATCTCACCACACCTAGTGTGTGTGTGACAATCATTGGTACTTAAACTTTAACTTTAACCACTCTGTCATCACACTGGCGTGTGACATGATCACTACCTGTGCAAAGCGCCACCTTCTGGCGGTCAAAACAAACACTATGATTATTCTTCCTTCATTTATGATAACGCCACATATTTTCTTCATTAATCACATGCGTTAATGCGTTAAAAAGTATTCCAGCAACTAACATTCAGGCTCATTTACATTAGACCACCTTCATATTGAGTTTCTCTGCCTAGGATTTGAGCGAAATAACGTGTGCAATGTCTGTCTTCATGTATAAGCAGAATACAGGTGAAACTCCAAATATTATTTTTTTATCGTGCAAAGGTTTAACGTTTATTCCAGCAATTATATTTAAAATGTGAAAATAATATATGACATAGGCTTTAACATGCAACTCTAGATAGTTCAAGCCTTTGATGATTATGGCTTACACTTTATGAAAACCTCAAATTGAAAATCTTGGAAAATGTTGGGTTTTAAAAAATGTAAACCGTGACCGAGCATTGTCCTCTCGGGAGGGCAGAGGGTGACCGATGATCTTCTCCGCAGTCCTGGTCACCCTCTGCAGGGCCTTCCTGTCTGCAGCAGAGCAGGCAGCAAACCACACATTACACAGTCCATCAGCACTGGCTCTATGGTGGCCCGATAAGTTGGCTCCTCCACAGCACATGAAGGAAGGGGAGTCTCTGTTGTGCCTTTTTGGCCAGTGTTGACCGTCTATGTGAGGTCTTTTGAGGTGTATGTTCCCAGGAACTTGAAGGAAGCTCCTTTTACCACAAGGGGCGCATATTCCCCTCTCTGTCTCCTACAATGACCATCTCTTTGGTATTTGTTCAAGTTAAAGTTAAAGTACCAATGGTTGTCACACACACTAGGTGTGGCGAAATTATTGACCCATCACTCTTGATCACCGCCTGGGAGGTGAGGGGAGCAGTGGGCAGCAGCGGTGGCCACGCCCGGGAATCATTTTTGGTGATTTAACCCCCAATTCCAACCCTTGATGCTGAGTGCCAAACCATTGTTATAGTCTTTGGTATGACTCGGCCAGGGTTTGAACTCACAACCTACCGATCTCAGGGCGTACACTCTAACCACTAGGCCACTGAGTAGGTGGTGGTGTATCTTCTGTTTCAGAGGGTGTGGCATCTCCATGGTATACCACAACTTGCTGCTGGCACCAAGTGACCATTAAGAAAAACGATGGATCAGCGTTATTTTGTTCAGACGCTTACAAAAATCCCTTTAAGCTAAGTACGCGTCTAAGCGAGTGGGTATGTGCATTCCAAAAAAAAAAAAAAACCCCGTTAATATTCACTATAAAAGCAATTCTCAACAACGCTTACGGCAAAGCCCCATTACACTTCAATCTATCATCTTCTCTTTTGTCCATTAGGTTGACCATTAAGTGTGCATTAAAGTCTTTTAAGCATACTGTATTTTCATGGCAAACTGTTTATGACAGTTTAAATCATGTGACTATCACATTCACTGATCAGTAGTGTTGTAACAATACCAATATTTTGGTACCGGTATTGGTACTAAAATTATTTTGATACTTTTCGGTACTTTCAAGTGTCAACTTTCAAGTTTTATTTGTCACATGCAGAGTACACCACAGTGAAATCCTTTTTCCCATCCTCTTCAGATATTGCGTACAGTGGGATCCAAACACTAGTTACAGAATGTAATACACTAAATACAAATACTTTTCGGTAGTTTTCTAAATAATGGGGACCACAAAAAAATGCATTATTGGCCTTATTTTAACAAAAAATCTTAGGGTACCTTAAACATATGTTTCTTTTTGCAGTTAAGTCCTTAAATAAAATAGTGAACCTACTAGACAACTTGTCTTTTAGTAGTAAGTAAACAAACAAAGGCTCCTAATTTAGCTGCTGACATATGCAGTAACATATTGTGTCATTTTCCATTCTATTATTTTGTCAACATTATTAAGGACACGTGGTAGAAAATTAATTATTTTTCTAATTGTTCATTTACTGTTAATATTTGCTTACTTTCTCTTTTAACATGTTCTATCTACACTTCTGTTAAAATGTAATAATCACTTATTCTTCTGTTGTTTGATACTTTACATTAGTTTTGGAGGATACCACAAATTTGGGTATCAATCCGATACCAAGTACGTAGTTACAGGATCATACATTGATCATTTTCAAAGTCCTCATGTATCCAGGGACATATTTCCTGAGTTTATAAACATAACATACATTTAAAAAAAATTAAAGAAGATGTTGTGATGCCAAAAAATATCGACGTAACCATAGTAGTATCGACTCGATACGTGCCTGTACTTAATATCATTACAGTGGATGTTAGGTGTAGATCTACCAGTGGCGTTTGTTTACATTTTGACACCGGTGAGCTACGGCGTGTAGTGAAGCATGTTTAGCTATTCCTCGTCCTGCAGGGATGATACTTGTAAGGAATGTACTTTATTTGTCGCCATGGAGGCAAGGATTAGTGATTTAGAAGTAGCTACAACACTGCAAAATGTGGATGGACGTTAGCCGCTAGCTAGCTAGCTAGCCATGTCTTAAAGCACCTCTTTCTGAGGGCGTTTCAGTGTTATAACTTCACCTTCATCGTTAGTTTTTAAGCCAAAATGCGTCCGTTCTCCCTTTTCCGTCGACACACTGTGTCTGCTTGTAAGTACTCCGTGATTGTGCGCTGCCGAACATGCTCCTCTGCTCGTAAACCAGCAATGTCAAGACGTGACTTCGACGCGGGCGCAGGGTGGGTGCGGGACCGGTACGTTTCAGAGACGGTATAGTACCAAAAATGATTCATTAGTATCGCGGTACTTTACTAATACCGGTATACCGTACAACCCTACTGATCAGTGTCAATAATTTCGTTCATCAGTTCTTGTCATGTCTGTTGATCATGTTTTTGTTTTAGTCATGTTCGGTTTTGTTTTTGGACTCTTTGTGCACTCTTGTTTGTTTTGTCACCAGAGCAACCCATTAGTTTTCACCTGTCATGTCACGTACCTGTCTCACGCTTTGCACTCGCACACCTGTCACCAATCATGTCACTGCTATTTAAGACTGTCTTTTTCTGCTGATCGGCCTGGTGACATTATCCATCCATACTACCTCTGCTACCCATGAGATTCCTGTTTATTATAGTTCATGTTTCATGCCATGCCACAGTAAGTGTTTTTGTTTCGTGTTCATAGTTAATTGCCTTTGTGCTAGTCTTTTGTTTTCATTAGTCAAGTTTGTTCTCCGCCATTGTGCGCGCCTTTTGTTTGCTCCTTTTTTTGTAGTTTGTTAGTATTTAAAAAAATATGTACTTACATTCACGCCTTGCCCGCGCCAACTTTCCTTTGCATTCCGGGAAAACACAACACCCAAAGGACCTCGTTTTGACAGTTCTCATGAAAGACAACACCTTTATTATATCTGACAAGGGTTGTCAGAAATATCGACACTTGTTATTAGAGATGTCGGACTGCCGATATTATCGGAAATTATCGGTATCGGTTTCAAAATTATCGGTATTGGTTTCAAAAAGTAAAATTTATGAATTTTTAAAACGCCGCTGTGTACACAGACGTAGGGAGAAGTACAGACCGCCAATAATCCTTAAAGTCACTTCCTTTGCGTGCCGGCACAGTCACATAATATATATGGCTTTTCACACACAACAGCCATACAGGTCACACTGAGGGTGGTCGTATAAACAACTTTAACACTGTTACAAATATGCGCCACACTGTGAACCCACACCAAACAAGAATGACAAACACATTTTGGGAGAACATCCGCATCGTAACACAACATAAACACAACAGAACACATCCCCAGAACCCCTTGCAGCACTAACTCTTCCGGGACGCTACAATATACACCCCCGCTACCCCCCCTCCCCCCTCCAATCCCGCCCACCTCAACTTCCTCATGCTTTCTCAGGGAGAGCATGTCCCAAATTCCAAGCTGCTGTTTTGAGGCATGTTAAAAAAAATAATGCACTTTGTGACTTCAATGATAAATATGGCAGTGCCATGTTGGCATTTTTTTCCATAACTTGAGTGGATTTATTTTGGAAAACCTTGTTACATTGTTTAATGCATCCAGCGGGGCATCACAACAAAATTAGGCATAATAATGTGTTAATTCCACGTCTATATATATCGGTATCAGTTGATATCGGAATCTGTAATTAAGATTTGGACAATATCGGAATATCGGATATCGGCAAAAAAGCCATTATCGGACATCTCTATCGGACATCTCTACTTGGTATTATCTTCAGTCCTGAATACTGCGTCGATTCTCGTATATCAGTACGGAGTCAGTGCTGAAGAAGAATACCTGCTGTCTTAAAAATAATCAAGCCAGTGTTTTCCACATATTTACTTATCCGTAGAAGCCCATCACAAAAGCGTATTTGGCGCTTCAGGTTCACCCTTGCTCATAAACAAACAATAATAGGAGTGTTTCAGTGTAGCATGTCTGTAGGTGTGGCGTACCTCCGCTTCAGAACACATATTAGAGGAGGTACATAGTAAAAGTGAAAGAGAGGTGTATCTTGTGTCATGCATTTGTTCAGTATTCAAATACGAGTGGTCACGAAAGTATTCACCGCGCGAATGAGAGCAGATGTCCGCCACCACAAGCCCCCAATCGTTATCACTTCCAAAAGTCCTAGTTTACCTATTTCGCCAGGAAGGCAAAGTGTTTGAATTTTGCTGATCGCAGCGCTTTTTTTTTATGGGCAGTGGCACATTTTAGCCATAAAATACAGCAAAAATAGAAAAATAGAGCAAAAAAGACATAACATAGTAGGACTAGGCTGAAATGTTGACACTGAATTAACAATGAATGAAAACACAAAGGCCTGTCTTTAAATATGATACAGACTTTTTTATTAAATGACATGACGTCACACTACCATCATACTGCAAGAAAATTAAAGAGC
Organism: Nerophis lumbriciformis; assembly: GCF_033978685.3. Classification (NCBI taxonomy): domain Eukaryota; kingdom Metazoa; phylum Chordata; class Actinopteri; order Syngnathiformes; family Syngnathidae; genus Nerophis; species Nerophis lumbriciformis. Next base: position 17,976,280 of record NC_084567.2, on the reverse strand, counting down.
AATATCTTTGAAGGCTCCACATCAAGGCTGTTCTTTTTAAAATGTAAAATAGTTGAATATTGTTGATATTTATGAGCATATTTATAAGCACAGTATTGTTTGTTTTGATGTACTGGGATGTTATAGAACACTGCTGTTCTTTTTTGAATGTATATATACCCTATTTTCCGGACTGTAGAGCGCACCGGTATATAAGCCGCACCCACTAAATTTTAAAAGAGAAAAATATTTTTCCATATATTAGCCGGATCTGACTATAAGCAGCAAATGTACATGTTGTAAAATGAGTTATTTACTCAGAAAGATTCTGTAAATGTTTACTTACATCCCTTAATTGTTTCCAAACGTTGTCTGTAACACGGCAGTAAAACAGCTGATCAAACAAAACAGAAGTCATTGTCATGAATCCACTAGCTGCGGAAGCTAGTTCTCAAATCAGCTAAACAGACTCAATAACTCCACGGTGACGTTTTGGTGAATTTACTTAGGAATTTGTGAAACTGAAACAATACAAAAAGAATGCTGTGTAAGTCAATAATACTAACACAGACACTCGTAAACGTGTTAGCATATTAGCTCATTCTAACGACGCTAACTTCATTACATCACAATAGCACGTACTAATATGCATGAAAACACTCCTCCAGACATCACACATGGGACGGTTTAGTAAGAATGAATTGTTTTAGTTGTGCTGCAAAACTTACAAACCTTGCTTGGAGTGATGAATGAAGAATCCACACGAGTAAAAATGCTATGGACGACTAGAAGCTGGAACGGCACTTCTACTTCTGGTTGAAATCTCAGTCTAAACAGAAGGGCACTGCAGCACCTGCCGTGGGCGAACTCGTCCAAAAGATGGCGCCATACCACAAACAATATCACACCTTATCATTGTCTTTGCTTCGTCTTTTTTTTTTACTATTTGCATTATGGCCGTCACCGAAGAGAAGATCCGTAAATTAGCCACACTGTTTTATAATGTGCAGGGTCAAAAGCGTAGGAAAAAAGTAGCGGCTTACAGTATAGTCTGGAATTTACGGGAGTTACCTCTTGGCAGCTGCTACTGAAATTTACATGGGTCCATCAGTTCTTTTATTTACATCGTGGTACCGGATAAGTATTGAGAGTCTTGGAAGTGCACAGGTGTCGGTATCGACGACCGACCTTGTATTCTCCTTCTTCTAAAAATCCCGAAAACTCGTGGAGACCTGGCATTCCAGGCTATAGCTCCCAGACTCTGGAACAATTTGCACCAGGCCCTTCGTGATCTTGACTGTGTTGAAACTTTTAAGAAACATTTGAAAACTTCTCTTTTTAGTAAAGCTTTTATATGGAAGTAGAATTGTCTCACATCAACTTATATATATAAATATGATATTAATACATATGCATATATTAATGAATATACAAATACAAATACAGATGTGATATACAAATAATTATATAAAATAATTTGTATAAATAAAAGCATATTTGTAAATATATTTTTGAGATTTGAAAATATATTCAAATAAAATGTATAAATATAAATATGTGACATACAAATAAATCAAGGATATGTATAAATAAATGTGTGTTTGTAAATATATTTTTGAGATTTGAATATAAATATGCTTGATTTTATATTTGTATTGAATTTGCATATTTGCATCGCTTTTTTGCTTTTGTGTCGATGAGACATTCCTCCCACAAAACCAGATTCACAAATAAATGTGACCTTCACACTCCCCTGATTAACCAGCAGAGGGCACTGTCGCCAGAGCGGTCTGGGTCACAGAGCATTATATGCATTATATGCATTATATATGCCCGGAGTTCTCTGCACAAAAACAATGTACGTCTTTACAGAGAGAACGCACAACGGGCCTGACTGAGCTAGCTAACGTTAGCATTGTATAGCTAATGCTAATTTATCCAGTTAATCTGAAAGACCGTGCTGGCTGCTTATTTTATTGTATCAATGCCGTTTAATGACCTTGTCCCGATGTGGATACTGATCTCTTATCAGGCTGCAGTGCCCTCTGCTGGTTGTTCAGGGGAGTGTGTAGGTCACATTTATTTGTGCATCTGGTTTGTGGGAGGAATGTCTCATCGGCAAAAAAGTGATCCACATATGCAAATTCAATACAAATACAAAATCAAGCATATTTATATTAAAATCTCAAAAATATATTTACAAATACACATTTATTTATACAAATTCTTGATTTAATTGTATGTCAAAATGTTTATATTTATACATTTTATTTGTATATATTTTCAAATCTCAAAAATATATTTACAAATACGCATTTATTTATCCAAATTATGTATTTCTTTGTATATCACATTTGTATTTGTATATTTATTAATATATGCATATGTATTAATATCATATTGATATATATAAGTTGATGTGAGACAATTCTACTTCCATACTTTTAGTTAATGCACCTTTTAACTATAATTTTTAATCCACTTTGTATCCTTTTTATGATGTTGCGCCTGTTGTTTTAAATTGAATTGTTGTTTTACTTCACCTATGTTTTGTACAGCGTTTTGTGATTTTATCTGTGATAAGCACTTTATAAATTAAATTTACTTATTTACTTACTTACTTCACCTTTTTCCCTCCCCCCCGCAGGTGATCTTGGGTCTGCTCTTGCCGCCGTCCATCCTGAGCCTGGAGTTCAAGAACAAGGACGAGATGTCCTACATGCCCCAGGATCAGGAGGCCTACTTGCAGGAGAAGGAGGAAGAGGAGCCGGAGAAACCAGTCAAGGAGAAAGAGGAGGAAGACATGGAGTTCACAGTAAGGTCTTACTGTGAGGCGCAGTACAACTCCGTGGTGAGAGAACCCACCTCAGCCCTGCATCTCAGAACCCGTGCACATACGTTTGCGTCAGGCACTCACATGACCAAAAACACGAGCAGTGTGACTCTGCAGAGGCAATTTGTTAACGCGTCCTCACACAGTCGTCCAAACGCACACAACATGGCCAACCTTCCTGTTTCTCGTTGTCTAAGCCAAGACATGGACATGGTGGAGTTGTAGCGTCTCTTGTGGGTTTTCCTCGTGAATGTTTCTCCCTCCATCTCTCTCCTCCTCCGCCTTTTCCCCCTCTCCCTCTTGTTCTCCTTTTCCCTTTGAATCCCCCCATCCTCTGCACTCTCTTTCCCCTATCCCCCTTCTCTCCGGGATGAGGTACAGTACTTTGCCTGCTGACGCTCCTTCCCCTAACCGGTGATGGCTTGCTGCCACTCCGCATGTGGGCTGCCGTACTTGCATTGATGTCTGCCGCTGCACATCTTAAATCATCCAGAGTCTCAGCACCTTACCGCTGCAGATTTGCTTCATCGGCGCAAAAGACTTGGATGCACAGGCAGCACTTGGACTTGTTCCAGTTCAATCTAATCAGTTGAGGCGATATATCAAGATCCAGTTTGCCCGCTATAATCAAGAATGGAAATTGATTTGGAATTTGCAACCCGGATGTTACAGTATATCGTCCATTTAACTGATTGCATTGAAGTTGATCACCTTTCAGCACCACTCTAAATATGTTCCATCTGCAATGATCACAGTTAGCAAGTCGGCACAAAGCAACAGGCATTTGTACAAACAGGTTTTATCCGGCCCGCGGGATGAGTTCGCTAAGTATAAAAATGAGCCGAAATTTTTGAATGAAAGAAACTGCTGTTCTACATGTGTCCACTAGATATCGCAATAGCAATTGTTTGTATCTTTGTAGATGATGCTACATATGTAAGAAAAATAAAAGCACATGATGTTAGTGCACCAGTCGAGGAAAATGAGCAAACTACATAAAAACTAAAAATATACTAATATATAAATAAAAAATACTAAAAAACTCCTTTGTCCCACACGCCATCAGACTGTGATGACAACTCCTCTCTGTGAGGGAGGGGGGTACTAGGATGACAGGGGATGCAAAACAATAACAATTTTTTTTTAAATTGCAATACATTTTCATAACATGGTCACTACTGCCGAGTTTCTCTTGTTATATTCTTATGTTTTCTGTTATATTTTTATTCTTATTGTTCCTTTTTACTTTTATTCTTATTGTTATATTTTCTATTTTATTTCCATTTATACCCCCATTATTTATTTTTTACTTTTTAAATTCGTTCTCAATTCTGTACACTGCTACTGGAATTAAAATTTTCCTGAGAGAACGCTCCTGAAGGAATCAATAAAGTACTATCTATCTATCTATCGAAATAACATCCTATAATTTGATTTTGATGTTATTTTTTTATCTTGATAGATTGAAAATTAACACCAATGAGTTGACTGATGAACATTATCACATAATTTATTCAGAAAGTATAAATAACGACGAATAAAAATAGAATACTATAAACCGCAACATGTAATACTAAGAATAAACAACATTAGGATTTGTACATTTTCAGAATGTGCTTTTTCTATTTTTAAACAAAGAAAACAATCTGAAGTTGTCTTTATTTTTAAATTATCCTGCCGTGATTTTACCAGTCCGACCCACTTGGGAGTAGATTTTTCTCCATGTGTATCCCGATCTAAAATGAGTGACACCCCTGCTCTAAAAGCAAGGGGGCGTCGGCCTATATCCATATTTACACTTTTTGTAAAAATCTATACTGTAAATGCTCTGTCATTATAGCTGGGATTTTTAGCTTAACCCAGGGATCCCCAAACCTTTTTGGCTGGTGGGGGCCACATTGGGGTAAAAGAATTTGACCAGGTGCCAGACTATCTTTCTGTGTGCATGTACTTTATTTTACGGAGTATAGAGTGCACCGGTATATAAGCCGCACCCAATAAATTTTAGAAGAAAAAATATTACATATAATAGCCGCACCGGACTATAAACCGCAGATATATATGTTGTGAAATGAGTTATTTACGCAGAAAGGTTTTGTAAATGTTTATTTACCCATCTTAATTGTTTGCAAACATTGTCTGTAACACGGCAGTAAAACGGCTGTTTAAACAAAACAGAAGTCATCGTCATGGACACACTAGCTGCGGAAGCTAGCTCTCCAGTCAGCTAAGCGGACTCAATAACTCCAAGGTGACGTTTTGGTAAAACTGAAACACAGAACGAATGCCATTGTAAGTTAAAAATACTAACACAGACACTCGTTAATGTGTTAGCATATTAGCTAATGCTAATTTCATTACATTGCGAAAGCACGTGCAAATATGCATGAAAACACTCCCACAGACATCACACATGGGACAGTTTAGTAAGTAAGAATTGTTTGTTGTATTGTAAAACTTACAAAGCCTGGAGTGATGAATGAAGAAGCTATACGAGTAAAAACGCTATGGACAGCTAGAAGATGGCACTGCACTTGTGCCTCCAGTTGAAAGCTCAATCTAAACCAGGGGGCGGCAACCCAAAATGTTGAAAGAGCCATGTTGGACCAAAAATACAAAAAAAAATCTTTCTGGAGCCGCAAAAAAATAAGAGCTTATATAAGTGTTATAATGAAGACAACACATGATGTAAGTGTGTATATTCGCTATATTAGCCTACTATCAAAATAACTGTGTCGCAGGCTGACGCAAATCTTTCTTTACAGAAATGTTGAAATGTAATATTTATTCTACATATTTTTACAACATTAGTAAAACGGAGGTTTCTCAGAAGGTGACATAACTCCTGGAAATGACTGTCATAGAATGGCCAAAGATGTAGATGTGTGTGTCCAAGTTAAAGGAAAAGCAGGTTGTCTTCTTCTAATAGATTTAATACAATCTTTGGCAAGCTGAGTCTGGAACAACATAGTACACAAACAACTATTAGAAATGCAGCCATTATTACATACAGATAATGTCATGAGACATGCAAATGTGAATTAAATACACAGAGGACATAGGTAAAGGAAATTAAATGGGCTCAAATATACCTAAAACAAGGCATAATCATGCAATATGTACATACAGCTTGCCTAAAAAGCATGTTAGCATTGATTAGCTTGCAAATATGCCGGATTAGCACTCCAACAAGTCAATAACATTAACAAAGCTCACCGTTGTGCATTCACGCACAGTATAAAATGTTTGGTGGACAAAACAAGACAAAGAAGGTGTGTCGTAAAACACGTCTTTCTGTGGCAGCGTCGGAGAAAAATGTACATGTAAACAAACTACGGTGAGTTCAAGGGCCTCCGAAATTAGTAGTACAAAACAGCGCTTGCCAAATACTCTCATCAGTGAAGCATGTGTAATATAAACTGTGGGATCTTTAACAATTAGGAAGGTTTTTGTCATGTTTGTCCTCCAACAAAAAAACATATTAAAACAAAAAACATATTTTTCCATGTTCATACATTTTTTTAAAAGCTCCAGGGAGCCACTAGGGCTCTAGAGCAACGGGTTGCCAACCCCCGGTCTAAACAGAAGCGCACTGCAGGGAGTGAACTTGTCCAAAAGATGGCGCCATAGCACAGACAACAACACATCTATTTAGTTTTGAAAAAAAAACTATTTAGATCGAAATATCCATAAATTAGCTGCACCGTTTTGTAAGCTGCAGGGTTCAAAGCGTAGGGGGGAAAAGTAGCGGCTTATAGCCTGGAATTTACAATATTTTGAATGCATGTTTTCTTGATTGGGGATGATGGTTATATTCCAAAAGAAGTGCAGTTTTCCTTTAAAATCTCTATGTGGGTGTTGTGGACATGCCTATAACTCCAAACACTAAAGCCATTATTACTGAAAGTCAGAAAACTTGAAAACAATCATTTTCAGAAAAGGCAGACTTTACAACAATAATCAATGGAGGACAATGTGATTTGCAGTAAATGTATGGCAGACAGTTCCTCATGTTATTGCTGAATTTTAAAGACCAATCAATCGATTTAAGAACACTCGAGACGCACGTAAGAACATAGCTGCACATTTAGTGTGATGTCATTACAAAATAAACAAGCAGATTCCAGAAGAAAGTAAACCGAGGGAAGTCCTTCACCCCGTGGACATGGCCAAAAAACAACTCTTGTTAGAGGACGCATTTGCAGCGAGTCCCCAATTTGTGTCCCGGCTTCTAATTTCTACAAATGCACTGTCGGCTACTTAATAGGAAGTCATAAAGATAGATTTAATGACCGGATACAAGGCGTGTATCAACATCTCTGCCTTCACAGAAACAACAATGCTCAGCTTTAGCGTCCGTTCAAAAAGAAGCTCGTTGAAGTGAAATTGGTGTCGTGTCAAATCCAAACTGAGCGGCGTTATCTGTGCAAAGGCAACATGTTTGATGCAGATCTTGCATTGAGAGCATCCACTGACGTGCTCAGTGAGCGATAAATAAACTCCCTCACGGGTGCTTAGACATGACCATGGTTAGAATAGAGGCATGAATTATGGAAGTAATATTGTAGCACAACTATTTGCAAATGCCTATTTAAATCTGTGCGTCTGTTATCCGATTCCTGTGTCCGTGTACTAATTTGTGTGTCTCTATCTCAATTTGTGTGTGTGTAATAGGGTTGTACGGTATAGCGGTACTAGTAAAGTACTAATGAATCATAAATGGTATTATACTGCCTCTGAAAATATACCAATTTTTGTTTTGTTTTCATTGCTGGTTTTACGAGCAGAGGAGCATGTTCGGCAACGCACAACCGCGGCGTACTTACAACTAGTGACGGTGTGTCGACGATATAACACAGTCCGGCCCACCTGGGAGTAGATTTTTCTCCACGTGGCCCCCAATCTAAAATGAGTTTGACACTCCTGCTTTAAAAGCAAGGGGGTGTGGGCCTATATCCATATTTACACTTTTTGTAAAAATCTATCCTATAAATGCTCTGTCATTTTAGCTGGGATGTTTACTTTAACCCAGGGATCCCCAAACTTTTTTGGCTGGTGGGGGCCACATTGGGGTAAAATAATTTGACCAGGTGCCAGACTATTTTTCTGTGTGCACGTACCTTATTTTACGGACTATAGAGTGCGCCGATATATAAGCTGCACCCACTAAATTTTAGACGGAAAAAATATTTTTCCATGTAATAGCCGCACCGCAGATATATACGTTGTGAAATGAGTTATTTACGCAGAACGGTTTTGTAAATGTTTATTTACCCATCTTAATTTTTTCCAAACATTGTCTGTAACACGGCAGTAAAACGGCTGATCAAACAAAACAGAAGTAATCGTTATGGACACACTAGCTGCGGAAGCTAGCTCTTCAATCAGCTAAGCGGACTCAGTAAACTCCACGGTGACGTTTTGGTAAATTTGCACAACTGAAACACAGAACGAATGCCATTGTAAGTTAAAAATACTAACACTGACACTCGTAAACGTGTTAGCATATTAGCTAATGCTAACTTCATCACATTACGAAAGGATGTACAAATATGCATGAAAACACTCCTACAGACATCACACATGGGGAATTGTTTTAGTTATATTGTAAAACTTACAAAGCCTGGAGTGATGAATGAAGAAGCTATAAGAGTAAAAACGCCATGGACGGCTAGAAGACAGAACTGCACTTGTGCTTCCGGTTGAAAGCTCAATCTAAACCAGGGGCCGGCAACCCAAAATGTTGATAGAGCCATGTTGGACCGAAAATTTCAAAAAAATCTTTCTGGAGCCGCAAAAAAAATACGAGCCTTATATAAGTGTTATAATGAAGACACATGATATAAGTGTCTATATTCGCTATATTAGCCTACTATCAAAATAACTGTGTCGCAGGCTGACGCAAATCTTTGTTAACAGAAATGTTGAAATTTAATATTAATTGTACACATTTTTACAACATTGAAAAACGTTAGTAAAACTTCCAGAGGGTGAGATAACTCCTGGAAATGACTGTCTTAAAATAGCCGGATACAATCACGGAGTACTTACAACTAGTGACGGTGTGTCAACAAAAAAGGGAGAAAGGACGCATTTTGGCTTAAACTAACGTTAAAGGTGAAGATATAACACTGAAACGCCCTCAGCAAGAGGTGGTTTAAAACATGGCTAGCTAGCTAGCGGCTAATGTCCATCCGCAGTCGGCAGTGTTTTAGCTACTCGTAAATTACTAATCCTCGCCTCCATGGCGACAAATAAAGTAAGTTTCTTACAAGTATCATCCCTGCGGGATGAGGAATAGCTAAACATGCTTCACTACACACCGTCGGAGGATACAATAGCTTTCTGCTAACAGCAAGCTAGCGCTCCTCAATGTAAACACATGGGTGGATATATCCACTGTAATGATACCAAGTACAAGATCGTATGTAGTCGACACTACAATGATTACATCGATATTTTTATATCCAAGTTATCTGATATGTTCTCTAGCTATTTTTAGTATAAGTACAACATTGTTATTTGTAATAAGAAACATATGTTTAATGTACCGTAAGATTTTTTGGGTTAAAATAAAGCCAATACTGCCATGTTTTTGTGGTACCCTTTATTTAGAAAATAATCGAAAAATACCAGCACTAAATAATTGGCATCGAGACAACCCTAGTGTGTAATCAGATCTGCCCGTTTTAATTTTGTGTGTCTGTATTTCGATTTGTGTGTGTGAAAAAAAAAATCGTCCCCTATTTCGATGTGTTGAAGCGTACAACAATGGATTTTTTAACACCGACTGTAAGTAAAAATTTGTGTTTTTAGCAGTAACATGTACACGCGGATCTGATTACACATACACGGATACTGACACACAAATTAGTACACGGACACGTGAATCGGATTACAGACAAACATATTGAGATACAGACACACAAACTAGTACACGGACACGTGAATTGGATTACAGACGCACAGACACACAAACTAGTACACAAATACGTGAATCGGAATACAGACGCACATATTGAGATACAGACATGCAAATTAGTACACAAACATGTGATTCAGATTACACACAGAGCTTGAGATACAAACACACAAATTAGTACACAGACACGTGAATTAGATTACACACACAGATCTTGAGATACAAACACAAATTATTACACGGACACATGAATCGGATTACAGACGCACAGATTGAGATACAGACAGGCTAAGTAGTACACAAAAACGTGGATCGGATTACAGACACAGAGCTTTAGATACAGACACACAAATTAGTACACAAACATGTGAATCGGATTACAGACGCACAGATTGAGATACAGACACACAATTTAGTACACAAACACGTGAAACGGATGACACACACACAGATTGAAATACAGACACACAAACTAGTACACGGACACGTGAATCGGATTACGGATACACAGATTGAGATACAGACACACAAATTAGTACAGGGACATGTGAATCGGATTACAGACACACAAACTAGTACACAAACAAGTGAATAAGATTACAAATTACGCATTACGCATTACGGATTACGCACAGATTGCGATACCGACACACAAACTAGTAAATAAACACGTGAATTGAATTACAGATGCACAGATTGAGATACAGCCACACAAATTAGTACACAAACACGTGAATCGGATTACAGGCGCACAGATTGAGATACAGACACACAAATTAGTACACAAAGACGTGAATCGGATTACAGGCGCACAGATTGAGATACAGACACACAAACTAGTACATAAAAACACGTGAATTGAAATACAGATGCACAAATTAGTACACAAACACGTGAATCAGATTACACACACAGAGCTTGAGATACAGACACACAAATTAGTGAATCGTATTAGAGACGCACAGATTGAGGGACGCAATTGCAAATAGTTTTGCTACAAAAATGTTTCCATACCCGAACCCTCTCTCATGGATTAGGGATTGAGTCCCAGATGGAAACAAGATGTCTTCTTTTTCTGTCTCTTTACCTGTCATCATCTTCTCGTCTTATCTGGTCCGTCCTGTTGTCTGAGACAAAATCCATGAGTGTCCGTGTCATTGTGTGTCACCAGTTGTCACTCACCTCAAACACCTCAAACACGCATTTCACAATTTTGGAATGATGACATTGCCCGTGCTTGCTTCTTTGTACATGACATGATGATGAAAGAAACATTTTACAAAAAAAAAAAAAAAAAACTGATCCTTTATTCTTTTCTCACTTGTACTCCACACCCTATCCATCCATGTTACTCTTCCCCCGACGCCATTCCGCTTTCCTGCCGCTTTCCTGCTCGCCCGCCTTCCTCTTCGCTCCATGCGGGGTTGGCATTTCCCCAGGCGATGCTGGGAAAGGTAACCACGGAGACATCCAGGAAGAAGGACGTGGAGGAGGTTCAGAACCGCCACCGCCTGATCCCCATGGGACGCAAGATCTACGAGTTTTACAACGCTCCCATCGTCAAGTTCTGGTTCCATACGGTCAGTATGCTTTTCCAGAAATACCCGACACACTCATCCTGGGCTCTTTCACAGCAAATGTTAGCCAGGGTTTCCGCGGGTCAATAAAAAGCATTAAACGTAATTGAAAAGGATTTAGCAAAAATGAAGGCCTTAAATGGCATTAAAAAGCATGAACTACATTGTCTGAGGGCATTAAAAATTCATACACTTGCAATTGGCGCTCTTATTCAACCCCAAATGTTGACCGCATAAGTCGGACTGACTTGAAATTTCTCACACAGCTTAACGTGTTCCACGAAACATCCACCGTAACTTTAGGGGCTTTGGCTGAATCACCTCAACATTTGGTAGAAAGGTTTGGGGGGAGGGACAAGCACGTGTCTGTAAAATTTGATATTTGTTGAACTACATCGAGCCAAGTGGCGGACTTGGCAACTACAAACCTCGTTTCCATATGAGTTGAGAAATTGTGTTAGATGTAAATATAAACGGAAAACAATGATTTGCAAATCTTTTTCAACCCATATTCAATTGAATGCACTACAAAGACAAGATATTTGATGTTCAAACTCATAAACTTTATTTTTTTTTTGCAAATAATAATTAACTTAGAATTTCATGGCCGCAACACGTGCCAAAGTAGTTGGGAAAGGGCATGTTCACCACTGTGTTACATGGCCTTTCCTTTTAACAACACTCAGTAAACGTTTGGGAACTGAGGAGACATATTTTTTAAGCTTCTCAGGTGGAATTCTTTCCCATTCTTGCTTGATGTACAGTTTAAGTTGTTCAACAGTCCGGGGGTCTCCATTGTGGTATTTTAGGCTTCATAATGCGCCACACATTTTCAATGGGAGACAGGTCTGGACTACAGGCAGGCCAGTCTAGTACCCGCACTCTTTTACTATGAAGCCACGTTGATGTAACACGTGGCTTGGCATTGTCTTGCTGAAATAAGCACGGGCGTCCATGGTAACGTTGCTTGGATGACAACATATGTTGCGCCAAAACCTGTATGTACCTTTCAGCATTAATGGTGCCTTCACAGATGTGTAAGTTACCCATGCCTTGGGCACTAATAAACACCCATACCATCACAGATGCTGGCTTTTTAACTTTGCGCCTATAACAATCCGGATGGTTCTTTTCCTCTTTGGTTCGAAGGACACGACGTCCACAGTTCCCAAAAACAATTTGAAATGTGGACTCGTCAGACCACAGAACACTTTTCCACTTTGTATCAGTCCATCTTAGATGAGCTCAGGCCCAGCGAAGCCGACGGCGTTTCTGGGTGTTGTTGATAAACGGTTTTCGCCTTGCATAGGAGAGTTTTAACTTGCACTTACAGATGTAGCGACCAAATGTAGTTACTGACAGTGGGTTTCTGAAGTGTTCCTGAGCCCATGTGGTGATATATTTTACACACTGATGTCGCTTGTTGATGCAGTACAGCCTGAGGGATCGAAGGTCACGGGCTTAGCTGCTTACGTGCAGTGATTTCTCCAGATTCTCTGAACCCTTTGATGATATTACGGACCGTAGATGGTGAAATCCCTAAATTCCTTGCAATAGCTGGTTGAGAAAGTTTTTTCTTAAACTGTTCAACAATTTGCTCACGCATTTGTTGACAAAGTGGTGACCCTTGCCCCATCCTTGTTTGTGAATGACTGAGCATTTCATAGAATCTACTTCTATACCCAATCATGGCACCCACCTGTTCCTAATTTGCCGGTTCACCTGTGGGATGTTCCAAATAAGTGTTTGATGAGCATTCCTCAACTTCTTTGTCACATGTTGCTGGCTTTAAATTCTAAAGTTAATGATTATTTGCAAAAAAAAAATGTTTATCAGTTTGAACATCAAAATGTTGTCTTTGTAGCATATTCAATTGAATATTGGTTGAAAATGATTTGCAAATCATTGTATTCCGTTTATATTTACATCTAACACAATTTCCCAACTCATATGGAAACAGGGTTTGTAATTGTCCGAAGGTCAGTAGCCATTTGTTGTAAAATGCTCAGGATGTAGTCGTACCTTGTTTAATGCAACTCATTGGTTTCAGGCCTGACTGTGGTAAAGGCATTTCCGCAAAGTAGGAGTATTATTAAAAATCCAATATTTCTATAGAGCATAAAAAATGTTTACAACCTCCTAAATAAGTTTTAAACATAAATAGAGCCCTCTAAACATGAAATATTACCCATTTTGTCACCTTTATACTCGTTTCACCCAATATAGTTGTGTTTTCTACTGTAGATTACAGTACTCACCATTACCCCGAAGGATAATCAGAGCGTCATTGCTATACGGTTGTCACCCGGCCACTACAATACGGCCACGACGTGGAAATACTCCGTCACACCCTGGGTAAATCCTCCAAGTTAGAACTGGGCTCCGTGTTGCAAAGGCACAAGTGTAAGTTGTTTTGCAAAAACGTGGCCAGCTTGACGGTCGCAGCTACGATCATTAGCCGTGTTGTTAGCATTGTCATAACTGTCAACCCACATCGCTAAGCCAAAGGTGTTTTGTGACGAGGCAGGAGTCGCAGATGAAGTTCATAAAAATTAGATTGTCGTGGTGAATATATATTAGCATCAAGATTAGCATTGTTGACAAGAGCCTGGTGAATATCTTTATTAATCGCGACAACATGATAATAAAAACAATGCAATCACTGCACTTTAATACACACCAGACATAAATAATTCTTATTTTGACTCTTAATTTTAGCCCAAATTATGCAGAATATGCTTTAAAAATATTATGTAATGAAGCCGCAACGTTTAAACGATCACAAGTGTGTTTATTATTTGTATGCTATATGTCTTCCAATGGAATTTGAGCAAAACCCGTACATTTTTGGCCAAGATGTTAGCTAAAAATACAACTGCAAACCAAACCTTGGAGAAGTCTGGGTGTGTTTTGCTTTTTTGCAGAACATATTCCAAAAGAAGGATCCGTGTCAACATGGCAGGCAGACAAAGTTCCTCAGGCACCGGGGACACTTATAAAACGCAGCAGAGACTTTTAGAAGTGGCCCCAAAGGGATTTGGACCTATCTACTTTTAGTGGAAAGTCAATGGAGTCAGGAAATGACAAACATACCTGAAACCATCTCCCACCTAATAGTGCCAGAGGACCCCAAATAGGACTTAACCTTAAAGGTCCAGGTGCTCCAAAAGAGTCGGTGGCAAGGGACCTTTTGGGTGCATTTCAGACCTTTTGGGCAACCTCATTTGTCATTTTGGTCTATGTGGGTTTTTAGGACCTTCTTGGATCCCTATAGGGTCTAAATAGGTTCAATCCGGACCTTGTTTGGGTTGGGCAGAAAATGACAGAGTACCTTCTATCCATACTGTGAGAAAAATAATATATTATCTGACATTAGCAGACTATTACGGTAATTAACTAGAAGAGGCAATTCCTGAGTGAATTGCATGTGAATGCTCCAATGCTGAAGTTGAAGTGAAATGCTGACAGAATGCAGTATGAATATATTAGCCGCAGTGGACTATAAGTCGCAGACATACTGTATATGTTGTGAAATAAGTTATTTACAAAGAAAGATTCTGTAAATGTTTATTTACATACCCAAATTTTTTCCAATCAGTGTCTGTAACGCGGGCCCTGTGATGAGGTGGCGACTTGTCCAGGGTGTACCCCGCCTTCCGCCCGATTGTAGCTGAGATAGGCTCCAGCACCCCCCGCGACGCCAAAAGGGACAAGCGGTAGAAAATGGATGGATGGATGGATGTAAGAATAGGTTGAATGTTGGAATGGTTTGAATGTTGAAGAGCTGATGCTAAACTGAAATGCTAAATGGAATGTAGGATGAATGTAGAAATGGTTTCAATATTAGAATGGTTTGAATGTTGAAGAGTTTGAATTTCCAGGAAAATGGGAATTTGGTTTGGAACTTGGGAAAGTGTTAGTTTGAATGTCCAGGATGAGTGGAATGTGTTAATGTTGGAATGGTTTGAATAGGTTGAAAAATGTGGGAATTGTGCAACTTGGAAAAATGTCCCATTCATTTCAATGGGAACTTCCTGGAAATTTGGGAAAAGCAGGATTTTTGGTAAAATTATTAGAAGCATGAATTACCTGAATGAGCTGAATTGGTTGGTGTTGGAATTGGTTAATACGGGCAAGAAATGTTGAAGTAGTAAATGGTATTAGGGAATTTCGGGAAAATCTGGAATTTTTTTGAACTTGGAAAAAGGGTGGTTTGAATTTACAGAATGGTGGAATGTGTTGAAGCTGGAATGAGTTGAATGGGTTGAAGAATTTTGGAATTGTGGAAGTTTGAAGAATGTCCCATTCATTTCAATGGGAATTTCGGGAAAGCGGGAATTTTTTTGAAAATGGTGAAAAACTTGAATGGTCTGAATGAGTTGAAATGGTTGGTGTTGAAATTTGTCAAATCGGTGGAGAAATGTTGAAGTACCGGTAGTTGAATTGAGGAATGCAATTACGGAAATCCTAGAATTGCAAGAAAACCGGAAATTTTTCCAGTTCAAGAAACAATTTTTTTTTTGGTCTTGATTAAGAGGAATGTTTTGTTGGTGGAACGGTTGAAATGCGTTGAAAAATGTGGGAGGAGTAGTCGCCAGAAAAATGGGTGGAAATAGGGCTTTGGAAAAGCAGGAATTCTGGAAAATCCTGGAATTTTTTTGAACTTGGAAAAAGGGAAGTTTGAATTTCCTGAATGGTGAAATGTGTTGAAGGTGGAATGCTTTGAATAGGCTGAAAAATATGGAAATGGTGGAAGTTTGAAAAATGGCCAATTCATTTTGAATGGGAAAAATGTCCCGGAAAACCTGGAATTCTGGGAAATCTGGGAATTTTTGGAATTTCTCTAGGGAAAGCGCAAGATTCTCAAATAGGCTGAACAGTTTGAAGTTGGAACGGGTTGAATCGGATGAAAAATGTGGAAGGTAGAGCGCGCCAAAATCTGGAGAATTATAATAATAATAATAATAATAAGTTTAAATGGATGAATTTTGTTGTACAAAACCATATGTGTGAATGCTTTGGAGCATTCACACAATTACCTTACAATGTAATAATAATAATGGATTAGGTTTATATAGCTTTTTCTCTACACTAGACACTCCAAGCGTACATAGAGAAGTGAGAAACCATCATTCATTCACGCCATATTCACACATCGGTGGTGGTAAGCTACATTTGGAGCCACAGCTGCCCTGGGGTTGACTGATAATGTCTTATGTGATCATATTACATATATCTTGCTGTTGCATACATGATTATTCAACCCCCATAATAAATCTGATTACAGTGAAATTATGTTTTTTGATAGTAATCCGTTCCAAAAAGTCAGAAAAAAAAACAAATCATACAAAATCTGAAGCATTTTTTATCATAACAAATAATGCAAATCCAATTAATTTGTTTCCGGCACCTAAAAACATTAACCAAACAAATATTTTATAGAGAAAATTATAGTTGTAGATGCATAAAACAGTGTGAAACGTATAACTACAACATGAAATGGATACACGGTAGAGGTGGGAATCTTTGGGCACTTCACAATTCAATTACAATTACGAATCAGGAGCTACGATTCAATTAAAAATCGATTATTGATGTATCTTTAATTCATGTACAGTATGTTTTACATTTATTTTCGTTTAATTAAATAAGCATTTATCACTTGCAACTTTAAAAAACAGTGCATTTGTAATTAGAAACAGTGTATTAATTCCCACATTTATTAAGTTAATAGAAATGTGTGAAGAACTGGAACATAGTGCCAAAAAATAAGGGAGCTGGTCGGATCTCTCGGTGAGGTGGCTCGCTGCAGTCAGCCACATTTTAAAACTGTCTGCATTACTTTATTTACAATAAGTACATCGATTATTGATTATTGACCTTTACTAATCGATTTTATAATCGTCCATGTCCAAATTGAGATGCATCTAAAAATCAAATCCCCCACCTCTAATATACATATGAACATTTAACACACTCGTATATTCGTACTGTATTTTTCAGACTGTAAGGTGCACTTAAAATCCTTTCATTTTCTCAAAACTCGACAGTGCGCCTTATAGCCCGGTGGGCCTAATGTATGGAATGATTTTGGTTGTGCTTACCGACCTCAAAGCTATTGTATTTGGTACATGGTGAAATGATAAGTGTGACCAGTAGATGGCAGTCATACATACGAGATACGTGTAGACTGCATTATGTTTCAAGTAAACAACGCCAACATTGTATATGTTCCATTGAAAATATAAAACATTTCACACGGCATTCAAAAAAATCTATCAAAATGTTTTAGTACAATTTTGGTAAGCTATGAAGCCGCACCGCTTGATGGATTGTACTGTGCTTGACCATACAAGTATTATTATGATGTGTGTATAAGTTAAGACATATTATCTGGCATTTTGTTTCGCAATATTATGCAAAAGCAACTTTTCTTACCTTCTGGTACCTGCTGATCTGTATTTGGGATCTGCATAAGTCCTGAAAATTAGCGTGCGTCCGCCTTTGTAGTCGGTGCCGACACCATAGTCGATAAGCTTCTTCTTTTTCTCTATCTTCTTGTTATGGGACATTCATCCTCCGCTGTTGCCATTTCTAAAATAAAGTAGTGTAAAGTTCTAACTTATATCTGTCAGTAAACTCGCCATGAAAGCGCTAAAACATACCGGTATAGTGAGTTTACATTATTCACCCAAGGAGCTTTAGTTATTAGAGTTCCGGTCGGACGGATTTTCATGCAACACATTTCCGGCGGATGAGGCGATGCTGTTTCGTTATTGATTGAAGTCTAAATGTCATTAATACAGTTAGCGCCATCTTTTGACACTTCTTCCACTCCCGTCCTTGCATGCTACACCGCTTACAACAAAGATGACGGAGAAAAGACGCTGCAGAAAGTGAGCCACGTAAATAAGACCGCCCACAGAACGGCGCATCCCGAAGCGACTGTCAGAAAGCGGCTTGAAGATGGTCTGTAAAACATAATCTATGCAACATTTTGACCAAATAACCACCATTACATGTTATGTAGACCACAAGGAAGTGTTTTACATTTAGAAAAAAATACATAATAATATGACCCCTTTTAAAGCGCCTTATAATCCAGTGCGCTTTTTGTATGAAAATAGACCTGACTAGACCCGCTCATCGGCGGTGCGCCCCATGGTCCGGAAAATACGGTATTCCAGATTCTTGTTGGCCTTAGTGTTTCTCACCTTCTTTATCAAAGTGTTGGCACGCACAACTTTTTTTGGCCCTGTCATTTTGGGTTTTTTAGCAGTTAGACTCCATAACATAAATAAACAAAACACAGCGAGTGAGTCACGGAAGTGTGAGAAGCTTCTATGGAACGATACGCCTGAGTTTACCTGCTTTTGGTAATGGTAATATTCTATTTTGAACATGCATATATAATTATGCCGTACATCACTTTTTTAACGTATCAGCATGTCCGACAAGTTCAGTTCAGTTTCAGTTTATTTGGAACATGCATACGATACAATGTAATGCATCACAGAATGCCAGTTGTTTCATTACAGCACGTCCGAAAAGCAGTAGGAAGAAGCAGAGTTTATTTAATCCTACCCCTTTTCATACAATATCAACTTTATCCAATTTCCTTGTTCTCCGTAACAGAACAGTGAACAGATAAACAATATACCATAGTAAGCATAGAAATATTAAATACATAAATAATATTTGTCTCAATAAAAAAAAAGGGTTCAAGATGTTCATCATAAATCTTGTTCTGTGTACTTTGTCAACACTTGTAGTTTGAACAGTCTCTTAAACTGAATCATATTGGTGCTTTGTTTGATTTCTTTGGTTAATCCGTTCCATAATTTAATTCCACATACTGATATGCTAAAGGTTTTAAGTGTTGTACGTGCATACACATGTTAGAGAAAAATTGTTGTTCATTCTCGGGTAGCAGGTTATAGTTGGCTTTGTACATCATTTTAGCTGTTTGCAAATGCACCCAATCGTTGAATTTCAATAATTGTGAGTAGGAGTTGGAAAAAGGACATCTAATCACTTCCTGTACCCGATCTGTAACAAAGATTAATTAAAATAAATGGGGCATATGAAAACCGAGTTCTGACTGTTTGCAATAAACAGATGGCCACTTCCAATAAACAGCGACAGCTTAAAATATTGTTCCTTTTACGCGAACTTATAAAAGTTTGCTAATAACTAAAATTTACAATCAGGGTTTAATCATTTTGAGTGCAACTGTATTACAATAATAAACAATTTGAAGTGTTTTGAGTATTAAAGTGTGCCACTTAATAGGTCTCCGTGTCACATTTTTAGCTCCTAACATCCAGTTATTTATTTATTTATTTCATCCCTTGTCCCGCCGCTGGCTATTTACTTCCCCCCGTCTCCTTCCTGCCCGGCTCGTTACAGGACCAAATCTGTTGTGAATTTTAATTTTGCACTTGTGCATTGTTGTTGTTGCACGTTGTTTATCACTGTCGCCATCGTCGTTAGCAGCCAACTCTCCTTTCGGCCAATCGACTGCAGTTGTTTTATGATTGCAGGACAGAAATGTGACCGCAATCCAATAAATAATGTGTGACGGAGAAGCGGAGGATATGTGTGCATTTCCAGAGGCATAACTTTTTGATTCGCCCTCAAGTTTGCGGGGTGATGAGCCAAAGTCTTCATTTCACGTATAATAGAAATTAACCCAGACAGCTGATGAGGAGTTTACCCTTTAAAGCCTGAACCACTAAATAATTGACAGGAAATTACAATTATTTGAAACTGGAGTTGTAATAAAACTTTTTTTTATTTTTTTTTATTTTTTTTACAAAAATCAATTTTCATCTATCATTTTCAATTCGTATCATATATGAGACGGCCGGTCACAACATATATTTTTTACTTTTTATAGCAAACCAAAATATAATGCAATACTAATAAATTTGTATCATGTTATTTCTTAACATAAAAAGAACATTTCTCATCATCGTCTTCCCCCAGCTGCTCCAGATCACTTGAATTCACATTCTTTATCATTTTAAAGCATCTTGGATATTGTAATTGGCATCTAAAAATCATACAAAAAGTCAACATCATTGTGTATTTTTTTAATTTGTATTTATTTTTCCCTTATAATAATTTAGAAAGCTATAATGTATGATTGCAACACACACACACACCACAAAAATAGCAAATTGTATATATATATATATATATATATATATATATATTTTACCATATTGTGTAATGTAGGGTTGTATGGTATACCGGTATTGGTATAGTACCGGTACAACCCCACCTCCCTCCCATGTTGTGCAGAGGTGTACTTATAAGAATTTTACTGACAGTGTAGTTGCGGCAGAGACTGGGGTGAAATGTTTTCTTCCCAGGGAAGGCGTTTGAGAAAATAATTGCGAAGCTCTGTCCTAAATCTGCATTGTTTGAATATATATATATATATATATATATATATATATATATATATATATATATATATAACCCATTGCGGCCCCCATGTCAAAAAGTTTGGTCACCCCTGATGTAGGGGCCCTAAAACTTATGTACCACTTATGATACGTCTGGCGTTATAGGGTTAATAGGCACAGCCACAGGAGGCACTAATGGAGGTTTTCAGGCCAATCTAACATCCTGGTGTCATGATATTAAACATTATTTTGTTGCAAAGTGTTACTCAGACACATTGACAGTAAAATTGCATATTCTCACATTGTCTTCATTTTTGAAATATTGAGTGTTAATTTTGGCGTATTCTTTTTTAATCTATATATATATATATATATATATATATATATATATATATATATACACGTTAGGTCAGGAAAAAACACAAGAGGCTATATCATCCCTACAAGCCTGTTTCGCAGGTTTCTCACGTCAGGAGATTTTATTGAAGTTTTTCCTGACCTAACGTATATGCCGCTCTACCCCGGTTGTGAGCACTGTATAACGGATAAACCACAGAAACCTTGACTATATATAAGTATATATATATATACAAACGTGTATATATATATATACACAAACGTGTGTGTATATATATATATATATATATACATATATATATATATATATATATATATATATATATATATATCCATCCCTCCATCCATCTTCTTCCGCTTATCCGAGGTCGGGTCGCGGGGGCAGCAGCCTAAGCAGGGAAGCCCAGACTTCCCTGTCCCCAGCCACTTCGTCCAGCTCTTCCTGGGGGATCCCTAGGCATTCCCAGGCCAGCCGGGAGAGATAGTCTTCCCAACGTGTCCTAGGTCTTCCCCGTGGTCTCCTACCGGTCGGACGTGCACTAAACACCTCCCTAGGGAGGCGTTCTATCTATCTATCTATCTATATATATATATATATATATATATATATATATATATATATATATATATATATATATATATATATATATATATATGTATGTATATATATATATATATGTGTGTGTGTGTATAGATCCTTTACATGCAGTCGGCTTGCGGCCCCCAGCCAATTTTCTTTAGCCCAATGCGGCCCTCGTGTCAGAAAGTTTGGACACCCCTGATGTCAGGGCCCTAAAACGTATGTATCATTTATGATACGCCTGGCGTTATAGGGTTAATAGGCACAGCCACAGGAGGCACTAATGGAGGTTTTCAGGCCAATCTAACATTCTGGTGTCATGATATTAAATCAATATTTTGTGGCAAAGTGTCACTCAGACACATTGACAGTAAAATGTCACGCTCATTTCCTGTTTGTTGTCTTTTTTTCTCTTTCCGCAGATGGCCTACGTGGGCTACCTGATGTTGTTCAACTACATTGTCCTGGTCAAGATGGACCTGTGGCCCTCCACTCAGGAGTGGATCGTCATCGCGTACATCTTCACCAACGGCATTGAGAAGATGAGAGAGGTACGACGGGGCCGAGCACTGCTGGCGTGCACACGAGGATGTTCTTTTTTGCCCACTGAAATGGTGACACACTTGTCACCATGGGGGGTGCGCAGGCTTAAATGGTAACTGCTCGGGGTTTTTTTCGAATTTTGTCTCTCATTTACAATCCTTTTGTAAGAAGAACAGGTGTTTTTTTTTTTATTATTGTTTTATGTATTCTAACTCGTAAAATATGGCAAGTAGGAGGTGGCTAACAATGCAGCTAATTGGAGTACATTATTGCACCCATTAAGTCCTCTAAAAAATCTTTCAAAAACCGCCAACAATTTACATGGACCTGAATATTAACCGAGTATTAGCTATATTGCTATTATAAGCGCTAACGCAGACAAAATACTTTTAGCCGTGCCATGATCACAAAGGGCTAACTAGCTTTTGCTGCTATATTGACATACTGAGCTGCTGCAATGCCTCTGAGTTGGTGAAAGTTCATTCTTGCTTATAAATCATGCCTCTCACCTGGATAGGAGAAGGTAAACCGAGAAGTCGGTCAACTTTGACATCCAACTTATATCCGAAAATAACGAGAATGGCACGAAAAATGCTCGTTTGCAACCACTTTTTTAAAACTCAGAGTGGTTATTTATTAATTCTTCATCCAAAATGGAAGATATAAACATCCCAGTGAGAGCAGACATTGTTCAGAAAGTGAGGTAACACTGTAGTATGGGGAACATATTCACCATTAATTAGTTGTTTATTAAAGTAACAAAGACTTAATTTAGAGTTATTTTGACACTAGGGGAACATATAAGGGTTAGGGTTAGGGTTACTAATAAGCAATAATTCTGAGGTTATTGAGGGAAGACTCTTAGTTAATGACTTACTGGTTGTATAATAAGGCCATGCAGAATAAGGCATTAATAAGTACTTAATAATGACTAATTAAGAGTCAATATGTTACTAATTTGCATGTTAATAAGCCACTAATTAATGGTGCCTATGTGTTCCCCATACTAAAGTGTAACCGCAAGTGATTGTTTTATTACGTTGATAGTTTGCACTTCTTGTTTAGCACTTGGCAATACTGCTACATGATGCTTAGTGTTTCACCAAGACTGGATCTGTTCAGCACACCGCTTCTAAAACTTGTAGATCATCCTCCTTATATTCAGGTTCAAAAATGTACGTTTCTGAAAGATAATTTGTCCCAAAGTAGTCGTCGTTGTCTCTCATGAAGTCTCATTGTCTGTTTAAAATGAGCAAAATACGTCAATTTAACATGTTATTTTGAATGTGACGGATACTACATAACATATTTTCTATAAAAACGTTGATGGAGGTTTTCTAATGTTTTCAGAGCGCTTTATCGGTGGAATAAAGCGATTCCTGTTACCCGCATTGTTGGCTGACTTTTGCTAGTGTTTATTTACGATTTAGAATGCATAAAAGAAGAACAAAATTTGTTCTTGTCTCACAAAAAGATTATGAAGGACAGACAAAATGCCCAAAAAAAAGTGCAGTTCCCCTTTACCATCGTATCTACTACTATGTATCATGGTAAATAGTAGAAACAAGAGAACAGTGGGGTCAGAGGGCAATCGAGGACAGGTGTCAAAATACAAAAAGCAGAGTACAGAGGAAATCGAACAATGTGGGCAACAATGCGAGGCCATCCTGCCTCAGCTTGTGGTAATGTTTGTGTTGTCGCCGTGTGAAACGCTCTCATCATTGTGTCACATCAAGCTCCGTTGAACTCAAAAGGTGAACTCACACTGCCCTCTAAAGGCAGTCCAGCAGTAATGCAACCACATCCACTTGTTCTTTACATTAGGTACACCTGCACCATCCCAATACAACACAATCCTATAATTGGATTGCAGTGGTGTACAACTTACATGTGTTTTCTAATATTAAATAAGGCACCTTGTTTGAAAGTGCAAGTTCAGGACTCAAACAGATTTTGAAATAAAATGGGAAATAATCAATCCCAGGGTCAAACTATCCCCGTTGTGTTTTTATTTCAGGAGAGAACACACAAAAGCAAATACAAATAATAACAGAATAAATGAACAAATTAAAAAGACGGTTTGACAAAAGAATAGATTGTCTTTGAATCTCAGTAAAACTAAAATAATGTTATTTGGTAACCGTAGGAGGGAAAGTCAAACACGAATAGACGGATTAGATATTGAAAGAGTAAAGAAACCACATTTTGGGTGTAATATCAGATGATAAAATGAACTGTAAATGTCATATAAAAATATACATGATAAAGGGGCAAGTACGGTAATATTTCAATAGTGAATTAAACAAAATATGTTCCTGATTTAAATACTTCATATTCTTTACTGCTCACTAGTGTTACCATATGTGAGTGATTGTGCAGAAATGTGGGCAAATAACTACAAAAGTCATTTACTAACCATCTTACAAATACGATCAGTTAGAATAATGCATAATGTTGCATATTGAGAACATATACAAACGCTTTATTTAATATTGAAATTTAATGATTTGGTGAATTTGCAAACAGCTAAAATTATGTGCAAAGCAAATTATAACCTGCTACCCAAGAATGTGCAACGATTATTCTCAACAAAAGAGGAGAAACATCTCACTGAAAACATTTGGATGCACGTATAACACTTAAAACTTTTAGCATATTAGTATGTGGAGTTAAATTATGCAATGGAAACAATGTACTAGGGTTGTACGGTATAGTATACCGGTATTGGTATAGTACCGCGATACTAATGAATCATATTCGGTACTATACTGCCTCTGAAAAGTACCGGTCCCGCACCCCCCCGCACCTCCGTCGTTACGTTCAGTCATTGCTGGTTTACGAGCAGAGGAGCATGTTTGGCAGCGCACAATCACAGAGTACTTACAAGCGGACACAGTGTGTAGACAGAAAAGGGAGAACGGACGCATTTTGGCTCAAAAACTAAAGATAAAGGTGAAGTTATAACACTGAAACGCCCTCAGGAAGAGGTGCTTTAAGACATCATGGTTAGCTAGTTAGCGGCTATCGTCCATCCGCCGTCGCCAGTGTTGTAGGTACTTCTAAATCTCTAATCCTCGCCTCCATGGTGACAAATAAAGTACGTTTCTTACAAGTATCATCCCTGCAGGACGAGGAATAGCTAAACATGCTACACTACACAACGAAGCTCACCGGCGTCAAAATGTAAACAAACGCCACTGGTGGATCTACACCTGACATCCACTGTAATGATACCAAGTACAATAGCGTATCTAGTCGATGCTACTATGATTATGTGGATATTTTTTATCTTCTTTCGTTGTTTTTTTTAATTTATATTATGTTTATAAACTCAGGAAATATGTCCCTGAACACATGAGGACTTTGAATATGACCAATGTATGATCCTGTAACTACTTGGTATCGGATTGATACCCAAATTTGTGGGATCATCCAAAACTAATATAAAGTATCCAAACAACAGAAGAATAAATTATTATGACATTTTAACAGAAGTGTAGATAGAACATGTTAAAACAGAAAATAAGCAAATATTAACAGTAAATGAACAAGTAGATTAATAATACATTTTCTAACACTCGTCCTTAATAATTATGACAAAATAATAGAATGGAAAATGACACAATATGTTACTGCATATGTCAGCAGACTAATTAGGAAGTAGCCTTTGTTTGCTTACTTACTACTAAAAGACAAGTTGTCTAGTATGTTCACTATTTTATTTAAGGACTTAACTGCAAAAAGAAACATATGTTTAATGTACCCTAAGATTTTTTGTTAAAATAAGGCCATTAATCAAATTTTTTTGTGGTCCCCTTTATTTAGAAAAGTACCGAAAAGTATTTGTATTTAGTGTATTACATTCTGTAACTAGTGTTTGGATCCCACTGTACGTAATATCTGAAGAGCATGGAAAAAAGCATTTCCCTGTGGTGTACTCTGCATGTGACGAATAAAACTTGAAACTTGAAACTTGAAAGTACCGAAAAGAATCGAAATAATTTTAGTACCAATACCGGTACCAAAATATTGGTATCGTTACAACACCACTGATCAGTGAATGTGATAGTCACATGATTTAAACTGTCATAAACAGTTTGCCACGAAAATACAGGATGTATTGTCTTGTAAGTTCACTATTTTATTCAAGGACAAAATTGCAATAAGAAACAATTTAATGTACCCTAAGATTTTTTGTTAAAATAAAGCCAATAATGCAATTTTTTGTGGTCCCCTTTATTTAGAAAAGTACCGAAAAGTATCAAAATACTTTTGGTACCGGTACCAAAATATTGGTATCGGGACAACAGTACAATGTACTAAGATGATCCAGTTTTAAAAAAAGTGTAAAGTTGTTGCAAAACGTTTTTGAAAAATTAAAAATTATCTTATGTATCTGATTATGTGAATTACAACTTATTTAACTATTTATGAAGAACTTTATTATTTCTTATTTATTTATGATTAAATGCGGCACGCCACTCTTTGGACTTTATTTAGTGCGAGCTGTCACTTGTGAGCCGAAAGCAGCCTTTGTCCAAAAGGATTGTCAAAATCAGTTATATCGTGTGTGTTTTTTTCCTCTTAAAGTGACACACGTCGATGCATGAGTGGACAGAGTATTAATCCTTGTGTTACATAAAGCATCCATGTTTCATTTGACCCATCACTAATTCCTACTTGTACTTTTTAGTCCTCTGGGGTAGGGTTCTCTACTTTTTCCACCCCAGAGACGGAGTGGAGACCCTCGATTTATATATTTTGTTTTAAAATGTTTTTTTTTTATGAAAACTGTTCTAAAAGTACCCTGTTATCGTGCAATAGTATGTTTGAATAATACAGTATAGTCCGGCTAATATGTGGCGGGTAACTAGTGTGCTATTTGCTAGCTGTAATCTAGGGGCGCTAATCACTTGGTGGCAGCTAGCGTGCTAATTGCCAGCTGGCAGTGAGTGCTGCTAATCGCTCGGTGGCAAGAAAAGCGCAAATCGCTAGTTATCTTAATATAAGTTTTCATGTTCATATTCACTGCAACTACACTACAGTGTGTTGGATCAATGTATATATATATATATATATATATATATATATATATATATATATATATATATATAGGCTCCAGCACCCCCCACGACCCCAAAAGGGACAAGCGGATGGATGGATATATATATATATATATATATATATATATATATATATATATATATATATATATATACAGGGTGATTAAAAAACAATACGTCAAAAGTATAACTCGATATTTCAAAAGTGAAGACAATATGCACCGTGTTGATTGCTGCTGTTAGTCGCCATTTTGAAGGTAAATAAACACGTGGTCTACCGACAATTGAACGTTGCCGAAAGGATTACATTACCACAACGGTGAAATTGTAACACAATAAAACTTGGATAACTCCTGTATCAAATGACCATCGATTCAGTCTAATACAATGCTTAGGAACTGAACCACCCTGTGTATATATGTATGTATATATATATATATATGTATATATATATATATATATATATATATATATATATATATATATATATATATATATATATATATATATATATATATATATATATATATGTATATATTTGTGGAAAAATTGTACGGGGAATATAAAGAAGAAGAAAAAAAAAATATATATATATATATATATATATATATAGTGGAAAAATTGCACAGGGAATATAAATAATGTAATAAAATAATGTAAAAAAAAAAAAGAGTTTTTTTTTGTTTTTCATAGCAAAAAAAATATTTTTTTACTTGTTTTGCTTAAATCCCCCAAAAAATCAATTAAAAACATGTACTGCAGCTCTTTAACATTTACTTTATGGACGATAACTCATTCATTGTTTTAAAAAAACCTTTAAAGATATTTAAAGTTGTGGAAAAATCGCTAAAGGAATATATAAAAAAAAAAATATATAAATATATATATATATATATATATATATATATATATATATATATATATATATATATATATATATATATATATATATATATATATGTATATATATATATACAGTATACCGTATTTTCCGCACCATAAGGCGCCCTGGGTTATAAGCCGTGCCTTCAATGAACGGCATATTTCAAAACTTTGTCCACCTATAAGCCGCCCCGTGTTATAAGCCGCATCTAACTGCGCTAAAGGAATGTCAAAAAAACAGTCAGATAGGTCAGTCAAACTTTAATAATATATTAAAAACCAGCGTGATGTGGGCGCGCATCGAGTCGTATATCAACATGGACGGAGCTGCGTGAAAAAAGCCACCCGGCCTCTTCGCGTAAACTTGCCTTAACCACTCGCTCATCTTTTCTTCATCCATCCAACCTTTCGAGTTAGCTTTTATGATGACGCCGGCTGGACAGGTCTCTTTTGGCAAGGTCTTCCTTTTGAATATCACCATGGGTGGAAGTTTCTGGCCATTAGCATGGCAAGCTAGAACCACAGTGAAGGATGACTTCTCATTCCCTGTGGTGCGAATATTCACCGTACGTGCTCCCGTTGTATCCACAGTGCGGTTCACAGGAATATCAAAAGTCAGTGGAACCTCGTCCATGTTGATAATGTTCTCTGGCCGGATCTTTTTTTCAGCTATCTTGTTTTTACAATATGCACGGAAAGTAGCCAGCTTTTCTTGAAAGTCTTTAGGCAGTTGCTGTGAAATAGTAGTCCGTGTGCGGATGGAGAGATTGCGTCTTGGAAACCTGTCGCTTAGTAGGAGCCATTTTGTGGTCTTTACAGATGTAAACACACAAAGGAAATGAAACGTAATATCCGCGCGCTTCTTCTTCTTCTACGCGGGCGGGTGGTTGCTTACAGTAGAAGAAGAAGCGCTTCCTGTTCTATGGGGGCGGGTGCTTACCTTGGCGGTTGCTTGCGTAGAAGAAGAAGCACTTCCTCTTCTACGGGGAAAAAAGATGGCGGCTGTTTACCGTAGTTGCGAGACCGAAACTTTATGAAAATGAATCTTAATATTAATCCATATATAAAGCGCACCGGGTTATAAGCCGCACTGTCAGCTTTTGAGTAAATTTGTGGTTTTTAGGTGCGGCTAATAGTGCGGAAAATACGGTATGTGAAAATTACACAGGGAATATAAATGATTTAATAAAATGTATAAAAATATATATTTGTTGTTTTTCATACCAAAAAAAATACTTTTTTACTTGTTTTGCTGAAATCCCCAAACATTTTAATTACAAAATGTACTGCAGCTCTCTAACATTTACTTTATTGACGATAACTCATGTTATACAATTCATTGTCTAAAAAAAAAACCCTGACATAATTTGACCAATTATGTATTCACATTGTTTAAATAAAAATGAAAACATGATATGATTTCTTTTTTTTTCAGGACGGAAATTGATGCAGAGATATGAGCAAAATAATGTCAATACAAAATAATTGTATTCACTCTAAACTCCCTGAAACTTTTTCGTCCTAGCGCGACTTACCTGGTAATTATTTCCCAGTTTATCGTTGAGAAGAATTTGAAATAAAAGTATAAAAATTGAACACTCGGAGTAAAACAACCCAAGTTATGGCCAAAAATAGAGCGACAATTTACTTGAAAGGATGGAGAAAGTCTTGTGGAGGTGTACCTAATGTTGTGGCCTCTCCAAATCCAATTCCAGTCTTGGGGTAACAGATTGACCTGTCGTTTTTCTCACCATATCCTCTTCAGATGTCCTGTTCTGTTCTAATTCCTCTCCAACGCTCCCTCTAGATCCTTATGTCAGAGCCGGGAAAGTTGTTACAGAAGGTCAAGGTGTGGCTTCAGGAGTATTGGAACATCACAGACCTCATGGCCATCCTCATATTTTCTGTCGGCATGGTTCTGCGTCTCCAGGAGCCTCCGCTCATGAGCTATGGACGGGTCATCTATTGCGTCAACATCATCTACTGGTACATCCGGCTGCTCGACATCTTTGGTGTCAACAAGTACCTGGGGCCCTATGTCATGATGATTGGCAAGATGGTGAGATGTGGCTGGAGCACGGTCTTCTTCTTTACAGTAAACGGTTCTCGCAGGCTCACCGGGACTAGTTTTTTGGTTTGCGCAGCGTGTTCGAGGTTCCTGGAACACACTTTTCCAATTAGAGGTTGACCAAAGCTGCAAGTGTGGGATGTTTGCTTGTCTTTTAAGGTGATTACCGCGCCCACAAGCTCTCTCTGATCACAGAATGGGTAATTAGAGGTTGAGATTCGTAGGTGAGGACTTTGTCAGCTGATTGGTATGCTCTCTGTCATGCTGTGGCCAGGAAAGCTTCAGTGAAGCAGCTCAGAGGACACCGATACAACAGATGCACAAATGCAAATGAGGTGCTTGATGAAGCCATAATTAACCTGACACGCCAGATGGGTTTTTAGAAACCAGAGAGTAAGATTGCTTTTTGAAAAAGGCAGACCCCAGGAAGCATTGTGCTCGTCATGTCTGTCATGGTCCAGTCCGATTAACGAGTAGAAGAGTAAACTTCATGTTTACTTTGACACCGAGCGAGTGTTTGCGATGATTAAAAGAGGGCATCCTTTCTGATTAAATGTTGTCCTTGCTCCTCGTTTTCTAAGGACGACTTTGTCCTTAACATATGAATCCAAAATCTTATTATACACTCTTAACTTCCTGAAGGACTTTTTCGTTCTTGAATTAGCGTACTTTCCGGACCGTACAGCGCGGTATATAAGCCGCACCCACTACTAAATCGCAAATACATATGTTGTGAAATAAGTTATTTACAAAGAAAGATTATGTAAATGTACCTCAATTTTTTCCAATCATTGTCTGTAACACGACAGTAAAATGGCTGATCAAACAAAACAGAAGTCATCTCCAGGGCCCACTACCTGCGGAAGCTAGCTCTCCAATGAGCTAAACAGACTCAGTAACTCCTTGGTGACGTTTAGGTGAATTTACTGAGGAATTTGTGAAACTGAAAAAATACAAAAAGAATGCCGTTGTAAGTTAATAATACTAACACAAACACTTGTAAAGGTGTTAGCATATGAGCTAATGCTAGCGACGCTAGCTTCATTACATTACACACGTACTAATATGCATGAAAACACTCCTACAGACATCACACATGGGACATTTTCGTTAGTAAGAATTGTAGTATTGTAAAACTTACAAACGTTGCTTGGAGTGATGAATGAAGAATCCATACGCTACACACGGCTAGAAGACTGAACTGCAAAAAAACCCAAAAAAACACTACAGGTAAATGGAATGACACTGCAGCACATGCAGTGAGCAATTCCGTCCGAAAGATGGCGCCATAGCACAAACAAAACAACTCATTGTTTTTGCTTGTTTTTTGCAGTACTGTATTTTTTGGACTATAAGTCACAGTTTTTTTCATAGTTTGGCTGGGCTCCAGTGCGACATATATATGCTTTTTTCCTTCTTCATTGTGCATTTTCGGCAGGTGCGACTTATACTCCGAATAATACGGTACATGTATATTTTTTGGTCAAAATAGAAAAAACTAATAACCCGTATTATTACCAGGCCTTTTAAAATGTGAAGGGCCACGTATGGCCCCTGGGCCTTGAGTTTGACACGTGTGGTTTAAGCCGTCCACACGCTGAGGACATAGTTTTGAAAATGTTCACTCTGGTCTTTGTTTTCAAAAAGTCAAGAGGCCAAAACACGTACAAAAGTATACGTATACGTATAGTATCTTTGTTCGTGTGGACATGGCCTCAGGCTGAATAGTGCTCTGGCGTCACGCGGCGTACGTCTTCTCTTCATTTGTTCACAGCTCTCCTTTCAGAGGGCTGAAGCATGACTCGCAGTTCTCTTCCAAAACGCTAGAGGGCAGTGTTTTCCTGAGTGAGCAACCGCAACTCTTGTTGACTCGCTGTTAGCTTCCTGTGTGTAGTCCTCGTAAACAATGGCGACGTGCTTCCGATACGTACCACTGTGTTGCAACAGGGGATGGGTACCATTCACCTTCAAACCGATACGGTAGCTCGTACCAATTTTCGGTTCTTTTGTGTGTGTTACTGAATATTCATTGTTTTTTTATAATATAATATTTATAATCTCATTTGTATGTTCAACTTTTAAACATGAGCTGATTGTAATAAGTACTGTCCAGTTGTTATATCTTGTTGTATTTATTATACGAATATCATTCCCAGGTATGACACAAAGTTGCAAATGCAGTTGCAAGTGTACAGCTACCGCATACTTGCCAACCCTCCCGGATTTTCCGGGAGACTCCCGAAATTCAGCGCCTCTCCCGAAAACCTCCCGGGACAAATTTTCTCCCGAAAGCCTCCCAAAATTCAGGCGGAGCTGGAGGCCACGCCCCCTCCAGCTCCATGCGGACCTGAGTGACGTGTTGACAGCCTGTTCACAACATTGCCGTAAACAGCAATGTTGTGACACTTTTGAACAGGACAATACTGCCATCTACTGTACATGCATATGTGACCCACCCATAATGTGTCACATTTTTGTGTTGATTTATTTATTTTATTTTGTGGTTTGAATTCGTTTTTGGAGCTGTCATTCCACATTCATCAGTATTCACATTGGTCAGTAGGGGGCAGTAGGGCGTTTCTTCCCAATTGAATACTATCACCTGCAGACGGAAGTGTCTTGTCATTCTGATGAAAGCGACCGGTCTGTGAACAATTGAAACGTCCTGTGTGCTTTTTCCTCCTGTACAACAGGTTAGTTTTGGTGAATCAACTCACTGAATAATATCCATGTGATCTTTATAAGTTTAAGTACACATTCTGATGGTGGAGCCTAACTCTAAAGTGTTTGTGAGTTGTAGTTTGTATTTGTGAATGAATCCAGTGCACAGCTGCAGTAATCAATACAAAAAGGCGATGTGAGTGCACAATGTTTATATAGGAACTTCTGATCCTAATTCAGACTCCCAAATTAGAGCTCCCATTTTCTTATTGATTTTATAACGTATATTTGTATAATGTGTGTGTTCTGAAATAGTGACAGAGAATAGAACAAGGATGGCCAATTCAACCCTTAACTCAACAATGAGTAGATGAGTGTTAAGTGTGTGTATATGTGTAAATAAATGAACGCTGAAATTCAAGTATTTATATATATATATATATATATATATATATATACATATATATATATATATATATATATATATATATAGCTAGAATTCACTGAAAGTCAAGTATTTCTTATATATATATATATATATATATCTTAACCAAGCTCCCCGCCCCACCTCCGACCACGCCCCCCACCTCCCGAAATCGGAGGTCTCAATGTTGGCAAGTATGAGCTAGCGGTGTGTTGGTCTGTTGCGCCCTACAAAGTGTTAATACTATAGGTATTGTTCTTACATCATCAAACTTTATTGCAGACTCCAACGTCCAAGTAGACATACAATCACATACAGTACATAAAACAAACAAACTACAGTATAAAAGGCATTATCACATAATATTAAAAACAGTGCTTGTGCATGTTTAGAAAAAGGCATCTAATAAATAAATAAAATAAAAATTATATATATATATATATATATATATATATATATATATATATATATATATATATGTGTGTATATATATATATATATATATATATATATATATATATGTGTGTGTATATATATATATATATATATATATATATATATATGTGTGTATATATATATATATATATATATATATATACTTTCAAAATGCACCAGCTGTTTGATTGTAGCGTACATCTTAGTTGGAGTTTTCATTAACAAATGTGGAGATGTTGAAATCGTCATGTCAAGTTGCTAATGCTAATCAGTAGCATGTCAATGGCAAAGCCAATGGATATTAGCATCAAGATAGCGCATTTGTGGAAAAGTGGAGCTTTGCTTTACTTACATTGGGGTTTTTATGAGTCAATTTCTTTTTTTTGGCCTTAAAACTTGCCTCATTACCTCGAGGCAGTTTGGCCGAGTCGGCTCTCAGTGCTGATGATTTGTTCGGGAAGTGCGAAGAGTCGACGTCACGCGCAACCCAGGTACCGTAACATGAGTGAGTGAGTCGTCTAGCGGAATTCGATCGATGCCAAAAAAGTGACAGATTTGGCACCCAGCCCTCGTTGCAAAAATTCACGGTTCTATGGTTGTCATCACACTGTGCCATACGTTAAAATGAACTATCGGCTAAGATCCTCATGCTGGTTTTAAGGATCTACAGCAGAAAGGCTATTCAAAGATCCTTGATACGACAGGATGGTTTGTTTTTTTAGAGAACGAGTGCGTGTTGGACTGTTGTCATCCACTGGATATGGTCCTCAGGCTGTAGTTTTTGATGATGCTTGGTTCAAAAATGACTCTTATCTCTACTCGAGCGATTGTCTTCCTCCGCTAACTCCCCTCTTCACCCTTCTGTCAGATGATCGACATGATGTACTTTGTCATCATCATGTTGGTGGTGCTCATGAGCTTCGGGGTGGCCCGGCAGGCCATCCTCAACCCCAATGAAGATCCATCTTGGATGCTGGCAAGGAACATCTTCTTCATGCCTTACTGGATGATCTACGGAGAGGTCTTTGCGGACCAGATTGACCGTAAGTTCAGGGGACAACAGCCGTTGAAGTCAAATCGGAATTGTTGGAAATGTTTTGTTGGCGCACGGACAGTGGGCGCGATGCGTTATTCACAGGGAGTCGATATAGGCGCACCAGATTTGGCTACCAGCTCATTTCCACCACCTAATATACAAATGACACAACTACTAAAAATAACTGAATAACGTTTTGTAAAACAACATACATGTAGTACTTCAACTTAAGAGTTTATTTGGTTCTTTGACGCAGCGTTTAACTCGAAACACTTGTCTCTAAAATCTATAAAACCTATTCAAAATTGACGTATTTTCCGGACTACCGTATTTTTCGGACTATAAGTCGCAGTTTTTTTCATAGTTTGGCCGGGAGTGCGACTTATACTCAGGAGCGACTTATGTGTGAAATTATTAACACATTACCGTAAAATATAAAATAATATTATTTATCTCATTCACGTAAGAGACTAGACGTATAAGATTTCATGGGATTTAGCGATTAGGAGTGACAGATTGTTTGGTAAACGTATAGCATGTTCTATATGTTATAGTTATTTGAATGACTCTTACCATAATATGTTACGTTAACATACCAGGCACGTTCTCAGTTGGTTATTTATGCCTCATATAACGTACACTTATTCAGCCTGTTGTTCACTATTCTTTATTTATTTTAAATTGCCTTTCAAATGTCTATTCTTGGTGTTGGGTTTTATCAAATACATTTCCCCAAAAAATGCGACTTATACTCCAGTGCAACTTATATATGTTTTTTTTCCTTCTTTATTATGCATTTACGGCCGGTGCGATTTATACTCCGGAGCGACTTATACTCCGAAAAATACGGTATATAGAGCACACCGGTATATAAGCCGCAGCCGCTAAATTTGGGATACAAAAAACAGTTTTCCATATTTTAGCCGCACTGGACTATAAGCCGCAGATATATACATTGTGAAATTAGTTTTTACACAGAAATGTTTAGTAAATATTTATTTGCATACCTTAATTGTTTCCAAACTGTCTGTAACACGGCAGTAAAACGGCAGATCAGACAAAACAGAGGTCATCGTCATGGACCCACTAGCTGCGGAAGCTAGCTCTCCAGTCAGCTAAACCAAGGGTCCCCAAACTTTTTGACTCGGGGGCCGCATTGGGTTAAAATAATTTGGCTGGGGACCGGGCTGTATGTGTATATATATATATATATATATATACAGTGTATATATATATTAATATATGATTGGCAACACTAAATTGGCCCTAGTGTTTGAATGTGAGTGTGATTGTTGTCTGTCTATCTGTGTTGGCCTTGCGATGAGGTGGCGACTTGTCCAGGGTGTACGCCGCCTTCCGCCCGATTGAAGCTGAGATAGGCTGCAGAGCCCCCCGTGACCCCGAAGGGAGTAAGCGGTAGAAAATAGATGGATGGATGGATAATATATATTATTCCTCGCCCAATAATTGACTGAAAGAGCGCGCACTTGCCACGCGCTTACCAGACACTGCAATGCAAGCGCGATGATGTCACGTTATCGATGGGAAAAGGCATTTGTAGACAATATGATTTGCCTGTGTGGCTAGGAGACACAGAGAGTAACAAGCGGTAGAAAATGGATTAGAATGGAGAGATAAAAAAATAATAATTAAAAATTAGTATTTTTTTAAACTTGGGACTTCCCGAGGGCCGGATTTTGGGCGCTGGCGGGTCATAGTTTGGGGACCCCTGAGTTAAACAGACTCAATAATGAACTGACTGAGGAATTTGTGAAACTGAAACAAAAAAAAAAGAAAAAAGAATGTCATCGTAAGTTAATAATACTAACACAGACACTTGTGAACATATTAGCTTATGAGCTAACGGCGCTAACTTCATTACATTACGGTAGGACGTACAAATATGCATGAAAACACTCCTACAGACATCACATATGGGACGGTTTAGTAAGTAAAAATCGTTTTAGTTATATTGTAAAACTTACAAACGTTGCTCGGAGTGATGAAATAAGAATCCATATGAGTAGAAACGCTACGGCTAGAAGACTGAATGGCAAAAAAATAACACCATGGCTAAATGGAAGGACACTGCAGCAAATGCAGTGAGCTAATTCGTCCAAAAGATGGTGCCATAACACAAACAATAAAACACCCTCTCTGTGTTTTTGCTTGGTTTTTTTGTTGTTGTTTTTTTAAATTATTTTTATTAGAGCCTCAGCAAAGAAAAATCCATAAATTAGCTGCTCCAACTCGTAAACGACAGGCTTCAAAGAGTAGGAAAAATGTAGCGGCTAATCGTCCGGAATTTACGGCATTTTAAATTAATGTAATACATTTTTTTTTTTAAGCACAGTTTGAACATGTAACATGCCTTTTATAAAGACAAAACAAACTTTTAGAGTACAAATATTGTAAAGAATGTAGTGCGAACAATTGCAGTAGTTTTTTGAAGCAACGTAATAATAATGTACAGCGTTTCCCTTGGAGAGTGGATTTTGATCAAATCAGCATCTTCTCCATATTTTCATGGATCAATGTCCACCTTTTGGATATTATTTTAATATTCTTGGCTAGTGTTATCGACTAATTCTGATTCAGTATTGTGCAGGCTAGCAGTGATACCCTCTGTCATGTTTGAAACTTAAATGTTTCGTGCAACTTCAAGCATAACAATTAGCCGAGAGACAGCTCTTATGTCAAAACACTCTTAAGTGGAGGTACCACAATAGTCACATACAAAACCGCACAACACATCTCACAATCGCCCACTGTTCAAAAGGAGACCATACAACTGTTGCTTTAAAAAATACATATCATGGAAAGTATAAGTCTTAAAGTGGTGTGAAAAGAAGCCCACAATTTATAAAATCTCCAACATTCAATGCATGCAAATTACAAAACAACATTAAAAATTAAGCAGCAGTTTATCGATATAATGCTCAAAACTTATTATTTTTACCAGTGGTGTAAATAATAGGTAATTATTTCAACCATTGGGTTAAATAATAGGTACTTTTTTCTACCAGTGGTGTAAATAATAGGTAGTTATTTATATCAGTGGTGTAAATAATAGGTCATTATTCATACCAGTGGTGTAAATAATAGGTAATTATTTCTACCAGTGGTTTAAATAATAGGTAATTATTTCTACCAGTGGTGTAAATATTAGGTAATTATTCATACCAGTGGTGTAAATATTAGGTAATTATTTATACCAGTGGTGTAAATAATAGGTAATTATTCATACCAGTGGTGTAAATAATAGGTAATTATTATAGGGGACGGCGTGGCGCAGTGGAAGAATGGCCGTGCGCGACCCGAGGGTCCCTGGTTCAATCCCCACCTAGTACCAACCTCGTCATGTCCGTTGTGTCCTGAGCAAGACACTTCACCCTTGCTCCTGATGGGTGCTGGTTAGCGCCTTGCATGGCAGCTCCCTCCATCAGTGTGTGAATGTGTGTGTGAATGGGTAAATGTGGAAGTAGTGTCAAAGCGCTTTGAGTACCTTGAAGGTAGAAAAGCGCTATACAAGTACAACCCATTTATTTATCATTTATTATACCAGTGGTGTAAATAATAGGTAATTATTTATACCAGTGGGTTAAATAATAGGTAATTAATTCTACCAGTGGTATAAATAATAGGTAATTATTTCTACAAGTGGGTTAAATAATAGGTAATTAATTCTACCAGTGGTATAAATAATAAGTGTTTATTTATACCAGTGGTGTAAATAATAGGTAATTATTTCTACCAGTGGTGTAAATAATAGGTAATTATTTCTACCAGTGGTGTAAATATTAGGTAATTATTCATACCAGTGGTGTAAATATTAGGTAATTATTTATACCAGTGGTGTAAACAATAGGTAATTATTCATACCAGTGGTGTAAATAATAGGTAATTATTCATACCAATGGTGTAAATAATAGATAATTATTTATACCAGTGGTGTAAATAATAGGTAATTATTTATACCAGTGGTGTAAATAATAGGTAATTATTTCTACAAGTGGGTTAAATAATAGGTAATTAATTCTACCAGTGGTATAAATAATAGGTAATTATTTTTACAAGTGAGTTAAATAATAGGTAATTAATTCTACCAGTGGTATAGATAATAAGTGATTATTTCTACCAGTGGTGTAAATAATAGGTAATTATTTCTACCAGTGGTGTAAATAATAGGTCATTATTCATACCAGTGGTGTAAATAATAGGTAATTATTTATACCAGTGGTGTAAATAATGGCTAATTATTGATACCAGTGGTGTAAATAATAGGTCATTATTCATATCAGTGGTGTAAATAATAGGTAATTATTTCTACCTGTGGTGTAAATAATAGGTCATTGTTCATACCAGTGGTGTAAATAATGGCTAATTATTTATACCAGTGGTGTAAATAATAGGTCATTATTCATATCAGTGGTGTAAATAATAGGTAATTATTTATACCAGTGGTGTAAATAATAGGTAATTATTCCTAACAGTGGTGTAAATAATAGGTAATTATTTCTACCAGTGGTGTAAATAATAGGTAATAATTCATACCAGTGGTGTAAATAATAGGTAATTATTTCTACCAGTGGTGTAAATAATAGGTAATTATTCCTACCAGTGGGTTAGATAATAGGTCATTATTTCTACCAGTTTTGTAAATAATAGGTAATTATTTATACCAGTGGTGTACATAATAGGTAAACCGTGACAAATGGGGCCACATAAATCCTCTTCTCTTAGTATTTTCTTACATACACTGTAAAAACAACCAGTATATTTTACAGTGGAAAAACTGGCAATTTAGTCATCCAAATGTTACTGTAACATACAGTGTTTTTTTTTAAATGTATTTATTAAAAGATTTTTTTTTTTAATTGACCACTGTTTTTAAATGGAAAAAATGGCAGTTTAGCCACCAGAATTTTGCTGTAAAATACAATGTTTTTTAAAAATAATTTATTAAAAGATTTAAAAAAAAATGTACCACTGTTTTTTAAATGGGAAAAATAATGACAATTAAGCCACCAGAATTTTACTGTAAAATGTACTCTTGTTTTTACAACATATTACTGTACATGAAACAACACTACCACTGTTTGTTTGTTTTTATTCTAGCAACTGAGCTTCCAGTTTTTTACTGTAAAAATGTGATACCTTTTTTTTGAGATCTTGTGTGAGAGAAAGATTATGCAATGCAGTCTGCTGAAAATGACTGAAAGCGCCACTCTATAGCCAACTGACGCTGTGGTCATAGTTGGAATTGCCACACATTTTAAGATATATATTTAACATTACTGCCATCTGGCTGCTAAAGTGGATAGTGCACCCCCAAGTTGTCACATTTCTTGTGTCAGGTAAACCGTGACAAATGGGGACCATATGAATTATTTTCTTACTGTTAATATTTTTAAGTACACTGTAAACAAAAAAAACGGTAGATTTTGCAGTAAGGTACAGTGCAGAATTTTACTGTAAAATTGTGTTGTGTTTTTTTTTGTTGTTTTTTTACAATATATTAGGGTAAATAAAACCATTATACCACTGTTTTTTAACGGGAAAATATGTCAGTTAAGCCACCAGAATTGTACTGTAAAATGTACGGTGGTTTTTACAACATATTACTGTAAATGGAAAAACAGTACCACTGTGTTTTTGTTTCTATATTCTGGCAACTGAGCGCTTGTTTTTTGTAGTTGTTTACCGAAAAAAAACGTGGTACCATTTTTTATTTTTTTTGGGAGGGGTGATATTGTGTGAGAGGAATAGTGGGGTTGGGTAATCATTATGCAATGCAGTCTGCTGAAAATAATAGAAAGCGCCACTCTGCATAGCAACTGACGCTGTAGTCGTAGTTGGAATTCCCACAAAACACATTTTAAGATATTTTACACTTTACTGCCATCTGACGGCTCAAGTGGATAGTGCACCCCCAAGTTGTCACGTTTCATGTGTCAGGTAGACAGTGACAAATGGGCCATATGAATCCTCTTCCTACTGTTATTGTTTTTTATGTACACTGTAAAATAAAATGATAGATTTTATAGTAAAAAAAAAACTGGCAACTCAATCACCCGAATTTTACAGTAAAATACAGTGTTTTTTTGTTTTACAATATTTTAATGTAAATGGAAAATTTGTACCACTTTCTTTTTTTAACGGAAAACACTGGCAGTTAAACCAACAGAATTCTACACTGTAAAATCTACGGAGGTTTTTACAACATATTACTGTAAACGTAAACAGTAACATTATTTTTTTTTAATTCTGGCAACCGAACTTCCAGATTTTTATCGTTAAAAAAAATAAGTCGTACCGTTTTTCTTTTCACAGTAAAACACTGTAAAAACAACCGTACATTTTACTGTTGAAACAAACAAACTGGCAGCTCAGTCAACAGAATTATACCATTTAAAAAACAGTGGTAGAGTTTTACTGCTGTAAAAACTACTGTAGATTTTACCGTAACATTTATGGTCATTTTTACAGTGTACAATTTGATAGATAACTTCATAAGTCAAGCAGCTATTTCAACTATTCTAGGATTTCAGTTAAATTTCAGCATTGGAACATTCACACGCAATTCCTTCAGGAATTGCCTCTTCTAGTCAAACCTTCAAACACAGTGTTACCGTTCAAACTGTGTGTAATGTTAAATATACTTGTGAAATAAATCCTCTGCCTCGTTTTTAACGAATACTTAGGCCTACTACGCTACTGTATTTTAATGTTGGTCATTATGGTGGTTCTGGGAGAGCCAGGTTTTTTCTGAGGTGGTACTTGGTGGAAAAAAGTTAGACAACCGCTGCTGAATATCACAATAAAATAATAGTAAAGTCAATGTTGGCGTATTGCTACAAAGATGCTAAAAATACGATTTTGTGAATTGAGTCGCTTGATGTTTTTTGTGCATTTATTTATTTATTTTTGTCAAGTCTTTCATGTCAGTTTTAGTTCGGGGTAAAAAAAAAAGGTGTTATCAAATGTTTGTGTGCTATATGTGTGTGGTTGTCATTTACACGGGAAGAGGGGCCCAAAGAGAAGAGATCTGAAATAATGTTTTCATTCTGTGTTTCAGATATGCGTATTAGGAAGTTACAGCAAAGGCTGAATGAGAAAATCTGGCTGGCCGAAAATTACTTGCGAACGTACGGAACCTGGCGTAGTAACTGTCCATCCCACAGTGGCCAGTGCAGTCAGAATCCCAGTAAATCCACTTGATATGGACGTGTCACCTCTAATGACCACGCATCCCTGCTTCACCATCCTCACTTGACCGCCGTGCCATGCCCACTTGCTCCACTAGAGGCCACTAGAGTCAAGTGTGCATGCTCCGGGCTGCGCTTTGCTTGGTTTCTTGGCGCAGCCGCCGCGTAAATGTGCACGGGACCCTTGCCTGTAGCCTGGCCCAAAGGCCGCCTCTTGTCCGCAAAGTGGTCGTGGCGGCGTAACGCTTTTCAAAACAAAGCGTCACGGCTGTGTTTCGTTTCCACATCACGGGGAACTATCAAAGCTGCAACTTGTGATAGTCTCTTCGTGTCTATTGCCACCATTTTGAAGCCTCGCTTTAAAGTGGGGCTGCACTTTTTGGGGGGGAATTTTGTCTATCATTCACAATCTTTATGTGAGACAAGGACACACGTTTTTTTTTATGCATTCTAAATCGAAAATAAATGTTAGCAAAAGTCAGCTAACAATGAAAGCAGTGGCGGGCCATGCGTTTCTCACCAAGGCCTTTAGTGATGTCCTACTTAGTCCGACTTAACCTCTCAAAATACCGTAATTTATATTACCACATGGACACGGCTGGAGATAATATACAGAAACACACTTGCACACTATTGGGCGTAGGCGCCGACCCCGTGGTTGCGTCATGGCCTAAGCACCCATGGTGGGATTGATGGCAACTTCTAATCTTTAAAATAATTTTTGAATAATCAATCTTGTTGTTAATTTAGTGGCGAGTTTGATCCGTTTTGCATAGTATAAAAGTCACAATTCATA
This sequence comes from Nerophis lumbriciformis, assembly GCF_033978685.3. Classification (NCBI taxonomy): domain Eukaryota; kingdom Metazoa; phylum Chordata; class Actinopteri; order Syngnathiformes; family Syngnathidae; genus Nerophis; species Nerophis lumbriciformis. Next base: position 17,933,503 of record NC_084567.2, on the reverse strand, counting down.
TAGTCTATAATTAACAAAGCCTAACCAAAATTTCATTGTGCCCGATAATGAACTACTTACACAATCAGTTTGACTTTGAACACACTGCACACAGGTGAATGAAGGTCATACTTACTCAACAGCCATACATGTCACACTAAGGGTGGCAGTATGAACAATGCCAACACTGTCATAAAGATGTGCCATATAGTGAAACCACACTAAACAACGACAAACACATTTTGGAAGAATATTTGCACCGCAACGCAACATAAACACTACAGAAGAAATTCCCAGAATTCCCTGCAGCACCAACTCTTCCGGGACGCTACAATATAAACAAACGCCATTGGTGGATCTACACCTAACATCCACTGTAATGATACCACGTACAATAGCGTATCTAGTCGATACTACTATGATTACATTGATATTTTTTTAACATCACAAAATCTTCTTTTGTTATTTTCTAATTTATATTATGTTTATAAACTCAAGAAATATGTCCCTGGACACATGAGGACTTTGAATATGACCAGTGTATGATCCTGTAACTACTTGGTATCGGATTGATACCCAAATTTGTGGTATCATCCAAAACTAATGTAAAGTATCAAACAACAGAAGAATAAGTGATTATTACATTTTAACAGAAGTGTAGATAGAACATGTTAAAAGAGAAAGTAAGCAGATATTAACAGTAAATGAATAAGTAGATTAATAATTCATTTTCTACCACTTGTCCTTAATAATGTTGACAAAATAATAGAATGATAAATGACACAATATGTTACTGCATATGTCAGCAGCTAAATTAGGAGCCTCTGTTTGTTTACTTACTAATAAAAGACAAGTTGTCTTGTATGTTCACTATTTTATTTAAGGACAAAATTGCAATAAGAAACATATGTTTAATGTACCATAAGATTTTTTGGTTAAAATAAAGCCAATAACTACATTTTTTGTGGTGCCCTTTATTTAGAAAAGTACCGAAATACTTTTGGTACCAGTACCAAAATATTGGTATCGGGACAACACTAATACACACACCCCGAGCACCCACTGGCAGAAATGTAGATTGGCGCCTATGCTACTGTTATTGAAGCCCCTCAACAGTGTACAAAAGGGTCTATATTTTCGGCACATTTAACATTCAATAAACCCGCATCAGCAATTAAAACATATCTTACGTGGTACTGTCAAAATTTGAAGAATTTTATAAAACAAATGAAACATGAAAAAGTAAAGAAATAAAATATTTGAAGCCGTATAAGCCAGTGGTACCGTCGTAGTCGCTTGATTAGTGTTAAAAGTGGCGGGCGAAGAATTTCCCCGCCAGTGGGGTTGCCTGCCAAAAATGGATTTCCTTCGCGAGAGCGCGCACCGCTCGCTAAACCTGCATTGCTTGGCTTCGTCAGTCCACAGCGGATTACTAGGTGTAAGACAAACACTTTATCTTTGTGGTTATTGTAGCGGTGAGTTTTCTGTGGCTTTCTATGGCTCTGGTGCCACTTCCTGTTTTCGCAACTTGTGATTGGATACTCACCTTGGACTCCCAAGTAAGTATCCAATCACAGCATAAAGCCAGCTAGAAGGCCTTACTGACAACAACTTGTGATCTGATTGGCTATTGAATTGTCTATCAACTGTATGTGTCCGTCAACTTACAGTGCAAAGACGCCTGACTTGTTGATTCTGAAGGCCATGGGCAGATTTGGTACAGCATGGCAACATAAGCTAACTGAATTCTGATTGGATACAAACTCTAACATAAAATCATCAGCATTGGAAGGAGCATAATATGACATGAAGAGAATATGATACTTTTAGAAATTTAGGGAAAGTAAATAAAAAATTACTTCTTTAATCTTTAATTATGATCATGAGAGAAGGCCTTGCTGGCCCACCACTGAATGAAAGTAATGGAATTCGCTATAATCCGCCTTTAAAGCGCAGTAAAAAATGTTTAATATACACACTGTAAATATATATTTAATGTAGTAACCGTCACATCCATAATAACATGTAATATTTTTGTACTTTGTGGCACCACAAGGTTTGCTTTTTCCGTCAACAACAACACTACTCTTATGGCAGACTTCATGAGAAACAACAAAGACTATTTTAGGACAAATTACAATCTAGAAACATATTTTTCAGCCTGAATATAAGTACAGATGAGCTGCAAGTTTTAGAAGGTGCGTACTAAACAGATCCAGCTTCCGTGGAACACTAAGCACCATGTAGCATTATTGCTAAGTGCTAAACAAGAAATACAAACTACGGACATGATTAAGTAATCACTTACTGCACAATGTCTGCTCTCACTGGGATGTTCATATCTTAAAGAATGAGTCATAATGCACTCTGAGTTTTAAAAAAGTTGCCGCAAAACGAGCGTCTTGTTTTTCTCGCCATCACCGGTTATAAGTTGGATGTCAAAGTTGACCAATTTCTCGGCTTATGTCCACAGCAATCTACTATCTCGGTGAAAGGCGTGATTTATACTTGAGAATTAACTTTCACCAACTCTGAGGCGATGTAGCAGCTCCATATGTCAATACAGCAGCATAAGCTAGCTCTCTGTGATCAAGGCGATGCTAAAAGTAGTTCCTCGGCTAACACTTGGTTAATATTCAGGTCATGACATGTATTGTTGGCGCATTTTGGATGTTTTTCAGAGGGTTTTATGAGCGGAAGAGAGTACTGCAATTAGCTGGACTGTTAGCCACCTCGTACTTGCCATATTTTACGACTTAGAATGCATAAAAAATGTAAAAACATGTGTTCTTGTCTCACATAATGATTGTGAATGATAGGCAACATAAAAAAAAAAGTGCAGTTTCCCTTTAAGACTTTTACTGAAAGCGGGCCGTTGCCATGTCAACACATCTCCCTTTTTTTTTTTTTGCTGACCCAGCATATACAGCATAAGTCGGCCTTAAGAATCAGCATTGAAATGCATCATGATCCGCCGCCTGTCCTCATCTGCAGTTTGTTTTTTTCACGTGGTTCAGTTGTCAGAGTTCTCGAATGCAACCTTTTTTTTTATTTTTTTCATTTTGGACCCAAACCAAAATTTGAAAAGGAGAAAATTACTTCAGTTCTCTGTCTTTGGGCTGCAATGTGTGATCAATTGAACAATATGGCGGGCATGAATTGAGTACGAATCGGAGAAGGCAAACAAACGGCTGACAATCAACAGCAACTGAACCATCACAGATGGAAAAAACATCAAATGTATCTTAAATACATTCGGAAGCAGCCATTGAGTGATGCTATGGCCACGCTATAGCCCAGATATATTTCAAACATTGGGAATATGTTTAAATATATTGGATCACCATGTTGATACGTGATTGTTTTTCTTTGTTCCCTCGTCCCATCGAGAAGCATACAATATATGCTGCTTGTTTGTTTGCAATATATATCAGTTATGTCAGGGGTGTCCAAATTTTTTCCACTGAGGGCTGCACACTGAAAAATGAAAACAAGCGGTGGCCATTTTGATGTTTTTTTTTTTAATTTCAATTTTTTTTTTAATCTTATCTTTAGGGCTCCCCTCAAGTTTGGTCCGAGGCATCCGGAAGGGTCTCAGTCCAAAAATGTTGTTAAATAAATCTTTTTTTTTTTTTTTTTTTTTTTTTTTAATTCAAGGCTTTAATCTCTAGATCAACTTCAAATTGTTTTAATGATTAATACCCTTTTTTCAAAACTCTTTTTTAACAGCAAAAACACAAAATGTGCAATATTTACCCCACAAAATATTTCAAAGTGGAATATTTGATGTGAAGTGCTTGGAGCCTTAAATAGGTCAATAATTCATAACAGCATTGAATTCATTATTATTTGTTGAGCAATGACAGTTTTACAAAAAAATCATACGGTACTTTTTATTTTTTTTACTTTCAAAGCTTAAACCACTTGATCAACTTCTGCTCCATCCGTTGATTAAATGTTTTTATAATTTATTTTATTTTATTTATTTCTTTAATGCCCTTTTCGTCAAAAAAAACTTTGTTTTTATATGGCAAACACAATAAATATGCAATTTTTTCCCCAAAAAAATATTTGAAAGTAGAACACTGATGCGAAGTAATTGGAACTTTAACTAGGTCAATAATTCAAACAACATTGATTATAATTTATTTATTATTTATTTATAAGCCCACTAAAATTATTGGGGATCCAAATGGGTCCCACTCATAAAAGTGTTAAAAATAAAAATGTTTTCCTACTTTTAACGCTTAAATCTCTAGATCAAACTCAGATCCATCCGTTGATTATGTGTTTTTATAATTTAATTTTATATATTTTTTTAATGCCCTTTTTTGTCAAAAACCTTTGTTTTTTCTATGGTGAACACACAAAATATGCAAATTATTTTCCCCAAAAAATATTTGAAAGTAGAACATTGATGTGAAGTAATTGGAACCTTAAATAGGTCAATAATTCATTACAACATTGATTACAAATTATTGTTATTTTTGGAGCAATGCCTTTTTTAAAAGAAAAAGCCCCCAAAAATGATTGGGGATCCAAATCGGAGCCACTCATAAAAGTGTTCAATCTTTTATTTTATTTTTTCCTACTATCAACGCTTAAAATCTAGATCAACCTCAGATCTATCCGTCGATTATATGTTTTAATTTTTTTTTTAAATTAAATTTAAAATTATTTAGTTTAATGCCCTTTTTTGTTAAAAACCTTTGTTTTTTTCTATGGCAAACACACAAAATATGCAAATTATTTCCCCCCCCCAAAATTTTGAAAGTAGAATATTGATGTGAAGTAATTGGAGCCTTAAAAAGGTAAATAATTCATAACAATATTGGTTTTAAGTCGTTATTAATTTTTGAGCAATGACCGTTATAAAATTTTTTTTAAAATCCCACTAAAATTATTGGGGATCCAAAAAGGTCCCACTAATGAAAGTATTAAAAAAAAAAAATGTTTTAATATCAACGCTTACATCTCTAGATCAACTTCCAATCCATTCGTCGATTATATATTTGTATAGTTTTTATTTTATTTACATTTTACATATTTTTACTTTTTTAGCAATGACAGTTTAAAAAAAGATCCCACTAAAATTATTGGAGATCCAAATGGGTCCCACTCTAGATCAACCTCAGATTTATCCTTCAATTATATGTTTTTATATATATATATATATATATATATATATATATATATATATATATATATATATATATATATATATATATATATATATATATATATATTTATTTTATTTTATTTTATTTTTTTAATTGTAATGCCTTTTTTGTCAAAAACCTTTTTGTTTTTATACAGCAAACACACAAAATAATACAAATTGTTTTCCCCCCCAAAAAAGTAGAATATGATGTGAAGTAATTGGAGCCTTAAATAGGTCAACAATTCATAACAATATTGATTTTAAGTTATTATTAATTCTTGAGCAATGACAGTTGTGTTTTTTCCCCCCCAAAATCCCACTAAAATTATCAGGGATCCAAAAGGGCCCCACTCGTAAAAATCCCTAGATCTACTTCAGATCTATCCGTTGATGAAATGTTTTTATAATTTCGTTTAACGTTTTTTTTTTTAATTTGTTTAACAACTTTTATGTCAAAAACCTCAGTTTTTTAATAAAACACACAAAAAAATATTTCCCCCCCAAAATATTTAAAAGTGGAATATTGATGTTCAGTAATTGGAGCCTTGAATAGGTCAATAATTCCTAACAACATTGATTTTGATGTATTGTTATTTTTGGAGCAATGACAGTTTTAAAGACAAAAACAGCCTGCATGGCAGCCTTGTGTTATTCGAGTCAACAATGTACCTTTTTCTTGTCACATTTCACCTATTTGCTCTTATATTCCACTTTTTGTGTTTCTTTTTGTTTTATTATATTATTTTTGGAATGTGCCATGGGGAGTTAAAAAAATAAGCTGCCCCGGGCCGCACTTTGGACACCCCTGAGTTGTGCATTTTCTCTCCTTGCTTTTGTCACTTTTTTAGTGCCTGGATGCCTGCATTGTCATTGTTTACGTTTAGTGTCCCTTCCAATGTGTGCTTGATGTACTGATGTCATATTGGGCTCACTGCCGACTAACTCTCTGCACTGCTGTGTTGTTTTGGTGGCACCGTGCAGCGCCCTGCGGACAGAACATCACCACCGAGGACGGGGTGGTGGCTTTGCCTCCGTGCAAGACGGGCGCCTGGATTGTCCCCGCCATCATGGCGTGTTACCTGCTGGTGGCCAACATCCTGCTTGTCAACCTACTCATTGCTGTGTTCAAGTACGAAAACCCTCTTCTTGTACACCCTCGCTTTACATCTGTGACATGCGTGCAACCAGGGCCGCACCTAGCTAAATTGGGGCCCGAAGCAGCATTTTTTTTTAAGCCCCCCCATAGAAAAATGGCCATTTTATGTGAAACTATTTTTATACTTTTTTAAGCAAACTTGATTATTATTCATATATATATATACAGTATGTGTGTGTACATATACATGTATGTATGTATATGTGTATATACGTTAGGTCAGGAAAAAACACAGAGGCTATTTCATCCCTACAAGCCTGTTTCACAGGTTTCCCTGCTCGTCAGGGGATTTTATTGAAGTGTAATATGTAAAACACAGAGGCTATTTCATCCCTACAAGCCTGTTTCACAGGTTTCCCTGCTCGTCAGGGGATTTTATTGAAGTGTAATATGTAACAGCCACAGACACTAAACCTGCGAAACAGTTCTTTGTGTTTTTTCCTGACCTAACGTATATTCCGCTCTACCCCGATATTGAGCACTGTATAACGGATAAGCCACAGAAACATCGACTATATATATATATATATATATATATATATATATATATATATATATATATATATATATATATATATGTGTGTGTGTTTGTATATATATATGTGTGTATATGTATATGTGTGTTTGTATGTATATGTGTATATATATGTGTATATGTATATGTGGGTATATATATGTATGTATATATATATATGTATAGATTTATATATGTGTGTATATGTGTATGTATAAATGTATATATATGTGTATATTTATATATATATGTATGGATGTACATATATATATATATATATATATATATATATATATATATATATATATATATATATATATATATATATATATATATAATTTAATTTTTATTTTTTTATTTTTTTTTAACATGTCCTGTCCAGCCACTCAGGCAAATCTTATTGTGGATGTAGATGCCCATAGCAAACTTGAATTCAATTTGATGCATGTTTAGTACTAAAGCAAATTCATGCTAAAGACATGTTTTAAAAATGCAAAACAAAAACTCTTACAATAAAAACACACATTTGCAAACCTTTCTCATGCAACTCCGACCAGGGATCAAACCCAGTGCGACTGCCTTACAAGACTGTCCCACACCGTGTTCATTTTGTGGACTAAAATGTCCACCCTAGTTGTCGTCAACCGCCTATTTTCCCCTGACTAAAATAGGACGATAACGAATCAAAACAAATGCGCATTGACTATATTGATGGCGAAATTAACTGACGATTTAGTCGACGAATAAAACGGAGACAAAAATGTTGGCAGAGGCTAAATCTAATCATATTTAATTAAATCTTTAGGCCGGTGGGACAAGTTAGGAATCCGTCCAATCACAGTCACAGGTGGGAGATGGGCGGAGCTTAAATCAGATCTCCTGTCTTTTTGAGGCACGGTGTTTTGATTTTTCCCTGAGAAAACAAGATTGTATCGTTACACACATCAATACAACACGTCTTCTACACCGGGAAGAAAGAGAAGAGAAAACATATGGACGCATTTCACCTTTGCCGTGGTAGACGACAAGACATTTAAGCAACAGTCGGTCGGTCGAAGCTAATATTCGGAATTTACACATACTGTAATGAATTACTGTTACTATTAAAGACGATAGAGCAAGACAGCTTACTTTACCACTACTTTTGTTGTACACCATGGGCGAGCTTGTCCGCCAATTTAAGAAGCAAGACACTTGTACAGTGCACTATAATCGATGTCCTCGGCACACTGTTCAGTTAATTGCACAACTTGACAATCCAAAAGAGCGGTTTTTTTATCATTTTTCAAGCTAACACACACTTTGTGAGATATAAAGTATGTATCTTCTAGATTTATAACACTGGTTGCTGTATTTAAACGAGACAGTGTCCAAACCGTCAATTGTGCACACTTTAATAATAATAATACAAATAATACAAATCATAATAACAAACAGTAAGGTTAGTGTGACAACTTCAAAGATGTGTTATCTTTTATACCAGGGGTGTCCAAACTTTTTGACTTGCGGGCCTTTTTGGGCTAAAAAAATGTGTAAAGTGCATGTAAAGTAACTATATATATATATATATATATATATATATATATATATATATATATATATATATATTTATAGCTTATACGTATATGTGTACATGTTATATTGATTAAATGGATATCCATCCATCCATCAATTTTTTACCGCTTGTCCCTTTCGGGCAGCTGAGAAAATAGATATATAATTAATAATTAATATTAAGATATTAAGAGTATGTGAAAGTAACCATTTTGTAATCAATCAGAAATCAGGTTAAATGCGCCAAATATGGATAAGTGGGGAGAGTTTTAAGCCTTTTTTGAATCATGTTTTGAAATGGATTTAAACGGGTGTAATATTGATTTAGTTTTATGGTGCATGGACATTTATGAGCAGGTTGTGTTATGTGTGACCATGTCTGTTGACATTTTGTGTAGGTTGGATTTTTTATTTTATTTTTTATTTCATTTTTTATTTTTTTGCACTATGACTAGGAAAGGTTGTTTGCATTGGGTCATATAATAATAAGCAATTGCTGCGCATGCATGCAATGCATAATTAAAGGTCATTAACCTGAATTACTCATGTTGAAGTCTGCAGTGAGTAATAATCAGTGATGTTGAATCAAAAAGCGAACGTTGTGATGCGTTTTTGAAGTTAATGCGTATGCTTAAAATTATAAAAATACGTACATTTTTTATGTTATTATAAATGTTCCTACATTACATATATACTTCCATCATATATATACAACCTTAATGGAGGTGTTTGAAGGATTTGTAGGGCTTTATAGGCAGAATAGAGCGGCTTCCATAGGCTCCATTGTAAGCGGACTTTTATTCACATGTATTTAATATTTTGAATGCTTTAAAAAAATAACATCCGTCATGTCTCTCATAATGATTCTGAATGAGAGGCAGAATTCCAAAAAAAAAAGTGCAGTTCTACTTTAAACAGCCGGTGTGTAATAAGTACACTACTTACAGTATAAACACTTTGTAGGGTAAAGCTACTTCCAAGTTAGACAACATACCATAGATAGCCTATACAGGAAGTGTAACTGCATTGCAAATAAGATGCACATGTACTGGACAGCACAGTTATCATATTCAGCTCATTTAAAAAAATAATTAAAACAACAATATTTATTAACGCACAAACATACCAAAAACTGGTACCGTTGAGTACCGGTATCGATTCCCATTCCCACCGTACGGGTTCAAATGTGAACAGTACCCATCCCTGCTGTGGAGTAAACAATGTGTGACGTCATCCTTCATGCTGTGACTGTGTGCCCTCACAGCAACACCTTCTTCGAGGTGAAGTCCATCTCCAACCAGGTTTGGAAGTTCCAGCGTTACCAGCTCATCATGACCTTCCACGAGCGCCCGGTCCTTCCCCCACCGCTCATCATCTTCAGTCACATCACCATGGTTCTCAAGCACTTGTGTTGTCGCTGGCGCAAGCACGACGACGACGAGAGGGACTATGGACTCAGTGAGTGTTTGGCAAAAAGTTGAAGGCCACATCGTCTCCACTATTTAGTGCCTCGGAGATTTCACGATGTCACGCTGGCGCCAATTCTGGCAATTTCAACCATTCCTTGGGAATTTTGTGCGGCCTCGCAACTTCCATGCGCTTTTTGACCAATCAGCGTAATTTTCACCTATCGAATTTGTCGCTAAGCAACGCTTAAACGCACATGTTAACTGTCTAATCAAAACTCTTTATTGCTTACCGGTAAATGGCACAAGTGTCGTCCTACTGTGTAGCTCGCACCTATACTTCCGGTTTCTGTCTACAGCATTAAGCTTTCTGGGTAATGTAGTATCTAAACATTTAGCAACACATTGACGCCATGACTTCCTAGTTTACATGTATTTCAATATTAATATGTCCAACTTTTTGACCTGGGGGCTGCATTAGGCTAAACAAATTTGGCCGGGGGCTGAAAGCCGACTGCATGCCAAGTCACTATATATGTATATATACTGTATGTATATATATATATATATACAAAACCCAAAACCAGTGAAGTTGGCACGTTGTGTAAATGGTAAATGAAAACAGAATACAATGATTTGCAAATCCTTTTCAACCTATATTCAATTGAATAGACTGCAAAGACAAGATATTTAATGTTTGAACTGAAAACATTTTTTTTCTTTTTTTTTCAAATAATCATTAACTCCTAATTTAATGGAGCAACACATTGCAAAAAAGTTGTCACAGGGGCATGTTTACCACTGTGTTAAATGACCTTTCCTTTTAACAACACTCAGTAAACGTGTGGGAACTGAGGAGACCAATTTCCCATTCTTGCTTGATGTGCAGCTTAAGTTGTTCAACAGTCCGGGGTCTCCGTTGTGGTATTTTAGGCTTCATAATGCGCCACACATTTTCAATAGGAGACAGGTCTGGACTACAGGCAGGCCAGTCTAGTACCCGTACTCTTTTACTCTGAAGCCACGCTGTTGTAACACGTGCAGAATGTGGCTTGGCATTGTCTGGCTGAAATAAGCAGGGGCGTCCATGATAACGTTGCTTGGATGGCAAAATATGTTTAACTTTAACTTAACTTACCTTTCAGCATTAATGGTGCCTTCACATATGTGTAAGTTACCCATGCCTTGGGCACTAATACACACCCATACCATCACAGATGCTGGCTTTTGAATTTTGCGCCTATAACAGTCCGGATGTTTTTTTTCCTCTTTGGTCCGGAGGACACGACTTCCACAGTTTCCAAAAACAATTTGAAATGTGGACTCGTCAGACCACAGAACACTTATACACTTTGTATCAGTCCATCTTAGATGAGCTCGGGCCCAGCAAAGCCGGCGGTGTTTCTGGGTGTTGTTGATAAATGGCTTTGGCTTTGCATAGTCGAGTTTGAACTTGCACTTACAGATGTAGTGACAAACTGTAGTTACTGACAGTGGTTTTCTGAAGTGTTCCTGAGCCCATGTGGTGATATCCTTTACACACTGATGTCGGAAGGTCACGGGCATTCAATGTTGGTTTTCCGCCTTGCCGCTTACGTGCAGTAATTTCTCCATATTCTCTCAACCTTTTGATGATATTACGGACTGTAGATGGTGAAATCCCTAAATTCCTTGCAATAGCTCATTGAGAAATGTTGTTCTTAAACTGTTCGACAATTTGCTCACGAAATTTGTTGACAAAGTGGTGACCCTCGCCCCATCCTTGTTTGTGAATGACTGAGCATTTCATGGAAGCTGCTTTTATACCCAATCATGGCACCCACCTGTTCCCAATTAGCCTGTTCACCTGTGGGATGTTCCAAATAGGTTTTTGCAATCCATTCAATTGAATATAGGTTGAAAAGGATTTGCAAATCATTGTATTCTGTTTTTATTTACCATTTACACAAGGTGCCAACTTCACTAGTTTTGGGTTTTGTATATATATATATATATATATATATATATATATATATATATATATATATATATATATATACATATATATATATATATATATATAAATATATATATATATATATATATATATACTTATACATATATATATATATATATATATATATATATATATACATATACATATATATATATATATATATATATATATATATATATACATATATACATATATATATATATATATATATATATATATATATATATATATATATATATAAATACATATATATATATATATACACATATGTGTATATATATATATATATATATACTGCACTGCCATACACTCTCTACTATTTCCATAAATATAATTGTTACTATCATTAGTTAAAAACAAAACACTATATACAGTATATTTGACGATGAGCTTGAAGTATGTGTTTTTACTACCATTTAGTGTCTATTTTTAGGTCTGTTCAGTGTAATAGTATTGCTGTTTTGCAATCCTATGCTTTTTAAAGTACACTTAAATCATTGATAGCAAATTGATAAACTCTCGACATGATTCAATGTCATTGAAAAAACTGGCCTCAAAACATTGCAATTCTTTTGGGCAAAGCTGGTGCGAATTCAAACATTTCCGGCCTCGACAATCACAAAAAAGCCAGCGAAATCCTGGTATCAAACAATCGACTCACTGCAACCCTCCACCGTTGTCACATGCAGAGCTTTTCATCACGGAGGACGAGCTGAAGAAAGTCCACGACTTTGAGGAGCAGTGCATCGAGGAGTATTTCCGGGAGAAAGATGACCGATTCCACTCTTCTAACGACGAGAGGATCCGAGTGACTTCTGAAAGGTCAGTCCACTGGGGTGGCAAACACTAAACACTCCGATCATTTTATGTAGTGTCCCTGATGCAGGAGTGACCCAGTGACCCAGAATGTAATCAATGAGGTGATTGTTTTGAGAATTTTGAATTTTGAATTCATTAACTGTTGATTTATTGTGAGGTTACAATGGTATTGCGCTGAAAAAAAACAGTGGAATCTCGATTTACAGCCTTCATTGATTCTTGACCACGGTTCGTCAATAGAAAAGTTCATATATTGTAGCAAATTTCTCCGAAAGGAACAACGGAAAACTTAAATAATGTATTGCAGCTTCAACAAAAGTCCATGTTTTAGTACAAGTGCGTACACTTTGGTCCTGATCTACTTAAAGCGGTGGTTCAAACTTTGTCCACCAAGTACCACCTCAGAAAACACCAAGTACCACCATAGTGACCAATAATAAAATACAGTAGTATGGTAGACCCGAAGTCAGGGGTCGGCAACCCAAAATGTTGGAAGAGTCATATTGGACATAAAATACAAAAAAAAAAAATCTGCCTGGAACCGCAAAAAAATAATGCTTACCGTATTTTTCGGAGTATAAGTCGCTCCAGAGTATAAGTCGCACCGGCCGAAAATGCATAATAAAGAAGGGAAAAAACATATATAAGTCGCACTGGAGTATAAGTCGCATCTTTTGGGGAAATTTATTTGATAAAACCCAACACCAAGAATAGACATAAATAAAGAATAGTGAACAACAGGCTGAATAAGTGTACGTTAAATGAGGCATAAATAACCAACTGAGAACATGCCTGGTATGTTAACGTAACATATTATGGTAAGAGTCATTCAAATAACTATAACATATAGAACATGCTATACGTTTACCAAACAATCTGTCACTCCTAATTGCTAAATCCCATGAAATCTTATACGTTTAGTCTCTTACGCGAATGAGCTAAATAATATTATTTGATATTTTACGGTAATGTGTTAATAATTTCACACATAAGTCGCTCCTGAGTATAAGTCGCACCCCCGGCCAAACTATGAAAAACACTGCGACTTATAGTCCAAAAAATACGATAATATGTAATATAATGAAGGCAACACATGATGAAAGTGTCTATATTGGCTATATTAGCCTACTGAATGTGCTTCCGGGCACAAAATGGCTACTCTGCGAAGCACACAATAGTTCATACACCAAGACAAAGTTCGTACATCGGCCCGTAAACCGAAAAGTGTGTACACTGAAGGGTTCGTAAATGGAAGTTCCACTGTGCAGCACTGGTATGGAAACAGGAGAACAGAACACATCAGTTTGAGGGATTTCGAGGTCCCGTTAAAAACGTCTGTCTCTGTCAGGGTGGAGAACATGGCCATGCGTCTTGAGGAGGTCAACGAAAGAGAACACTTCATGAAGGCCTCGCTGCAGACGGTCGACATCCGCCTGGCGCAAATGGAGGAGCTGATCGGACGAATCGCCGTGGCCTTGGAGCGCGTGACGGGCGTCGAGCGCGGGGAAGTCAACAAAGTCCGATCCCGCACGTCGTCCGACTGCACGGACTCGGCGTACATCCTCCGCCAAGGGGACTGTGCGGACGCCGCCTACATCCTCCGGCAGAGCAGCTTCAACAGCACTGAGGGGAACGCGTACCGTTTGCAGGAGGCACTTGAAGGCACCGCCGAAGGCTCCATGTCCCCGCCCTCCCCCACCGGCATGGCGGCGCGGAGGAGGAGTCATTCGTTTTACGGCGCAGGCGGCCGAGGAGGCGAACGCTGCAGTGGTGCCGAACGAGCCGATAGCTTCTTCAAAGAACGCTCGCTCAGTCTGCATCGAGCCAACAGCTCACAGTCCGTGTCATCGGCAGCCGCCACCAAAGAGTCTAAGCCCCTCCCCCTGGCGACGTTGTCCGTCTCCCAGCAGCACCGCCCGTCGTCGTGTATCGATATTTACGTGTCCACGTCTGAAGAGGTGGGGCCCGCGGAGGTTTTTCTCGATCCTCTGCGCATGGTCCCGCCGCTCCAAAGAGAGGCGTCGTTGCATTCCGACGCCATGGAGACGGTGCTGCCGGGAGGCCGGGACTTCAGCAGCGCCGCCGCCGGTTTGGGTGACAGGCACTCGGAGGGCGGCGCCGCCGGAGCCATGTTTGACGACAGCGCGGCGGCGGATTTGTCGCTGTGCTCGTCCCACCTGCTGCCGGACTCCGCCCTGGCCCCTTGGGACACGGAACCGTCGCCGCCGCCGTCCGCCGGGCCGCTCGAGCGCTCCAAGAGCAGCCGCCTCCTCTCCGCGGTGGGCACATCTTTCCTGGAGGAGCCTCCTTTGGTCAAGTCGCACAGCCTCGTGTTCACGCCCAGAGGCTGTTACGGCGGACTGGGGGCGGGCGTCCAGGTGAAGGCGGCGGAGTACACCAGCATCACCGACTGCATCGACATCCGCTGCGTGTCGTCGCCGTACACCCCCGTAGAACGCTCACACTCCCCCGGGGGGTCCACATCCTTCCCCTTCGACAAGCCCTCGGACATTATCTCCTCCCACCCCGAGAGAGAGGCTGAGCTCAGTCACACCGAGTCCGACCCGGAGGACCTCGAGGAGTCCGACGCCCCTCGCCGGGGGACCCTCGGCGGGGCCCCTCTCTGCTCCCCCTACTCCAGGATGGAGCGGGCCAACAGCTGCTCTTCGGACGACTCCCATCCTTCGCTCACACCGGCCCCTCCGCACCGGAAGAGCCTGTCGGTGAGTGAGAGGATGGAGAGGGGACCGGCTGGTCCGGGGGCAGACAGGGGGCCTGGCCCTGGTGGGCGGGGTCTGGCGGGAACCAGAAACCCCTTCCTCCGGAGCAAAACCGGGGCGCGACCTGACGCAGGCAAGACTGACAGCCTCTCCATGAGGAAGCTGGCGGCTCCGTCGGCGTTTCGCAGCTTTGATAGACAAAACTACACGTGACAACACACACACACACACACACACACACACACACACACACACGCTGCAAGAACCAGAGAAGAGGAGCGCAAAGGGAAAGGGGGGTTGGGGGGATCTCTGCCCCTTATATCTCAATCTGAACCAGGTGCTGGAGCTCGTGAGCGACTCCCTCCTGCACACCAAAAACCAAACAAAGAGCTACGAATCTCGATTCCGATTCCATCCCTTCTTCTCACGGACCTCCTTCACTCCCTTTCCATGGAAGCCGCGCTCGAGCTGTAGGTCTTCCACCCTCCATCTTGAAACGTGTCCTTGTCTCGCCCGGGCAAGAACGAAAACGAACGTAAGACAAAGACCAGGAAGTCCGTTTAACGGTAGACTGCAAAACAATGTGAAGCGGAGCGACGTACAGTAGGGGAGGGATTCATACGGCCCTCGTTCCTGGGTTTATCTCGCATGAGGGGACTTTGCAATGCAGTCTGCTGAAAATGATGGAAAAGCGCCACTCTACATGGCATATGCCAGAAAACACCATTTTCAATTTTTTTTTAAAAATTGTCACGTTTCATGTGTCAGGTAAACCGTGACCAATTGGGCCATATGGATCCTCTTCCTACTGTAGCTGTTTTATTGTCCAATCACGATGCACTATGTAGTTGGCATGGCAACCCCCTAACTGTCCATCCCTGTTATCCCCTGTAGGCACTGATCAGCATCCGTTTAACAAGGCAATTATGTGAACCGTTCCGTCGTCCAACACGAATCTACGAATCTCCGGTTGAAGCGCTCTGCAGTCAAAAGGTGACAACTTTATGGCGCGTAATGTGTCGAGTCAGCAATCTGTGTGTCACATGGCCACGTGGTAAGAGAGGAAAAACCAGACATTGAAGCTGGGAAGTGGAAGACAACGTAAACGTATTCAGTCACCAAAGAATAATTGTTGTTTCTTGTTCTGGCTCCTTAACATTCAGGTTTTACTTTCACTTTCTTTTATGGATCTGTGGTCAAATTGTCATCCGTCAAATTACTCCCACTACAGTCGTCCCTCGCACGAATATGAAGCATATTCTTTGTATTTGTGGCCTAAATTAAGAATTTTAAAGCAAAAATAATGTCTGAACCAGGGATGTCAGAGTGGACTTCTGCCGTAGCTCCGTCCAGCTGCTTCTCCGTCAAACACACCATCAGCAGCTTGTCCTTATTCTCACGGATAAATGTCCCCCGCTTCGATATTATTTTAACGTCCCTGTCCCAGGGACGACTGTACCGCTTCTCGCTCGGTTCTGCCTTTCAAAATAAAACGGCTCCGTCGGTACTGCGCTAAAGTCTGAGGTCACACACACGCCATTTTAACGGGAGCAATACAAATTATTCAGACAAAAGCAATTTTCATCAAAGAACCCTTAAAAGTCTGGTGAGGATCAGGATAAAGATGCAGATGCAGGAAGTTGATACACCGTGCACTACGAAGAACTGTCCAGGGACTTGTTATATTTTAATGATGGGGGTGTCCTGATCCGGCATTGATATCTGATATAAATCCAATATCAGCAACAACAACAAAAAACAAGTATCGAATGATATCAGCTTTCATCTAAAATTTCCAATATACCAGCAGTCCTGCAGTCCGTTTAGAAAGCTTGAAATGTAAATATATAAGGTAAACATGTACTGGAGGCTAGCGGCTACACAGCACCTGAGCACACAATAGCACACAAGCTAGAAATGTTTTTTCAAAGAACTCGGAAATGCAATTTCAGTAGAAATTTTGTGTGAACGCTGAAGAGCCAAAGCCGAATTGAAATGCTAACAGTTAGCACGTCGGCCAACAAAAAATGGCAGCAAACTGAATTAAAAGGGCTAGCATGCTAACAGTACTGTGCTAACAGTGGCATTGGCACTCAGCATCAAGGGTTGGAATTGGGGGTTAATTCGCCAAAATGATTCCTGAGCGCGGCCACCGCTGCTTCTCACTGCTCCCCTCACCTTGCATGGGGTGGAGCAAGGGTATGGGTCAAATGCAGAGGTTAATTTCACCACACCTAGTATGTGTGTGACTATCAGTGGTACTTTTTAATGTTTGCAGGTAGCGTTAGTGTAATACCGAAAAATATGACACTGAGGTGTATACCTTCTAAACTAGCTACATAATCGAGCATGCTAATTTCAGCATGCTGAAATGTTAATTGTAACAAAATATATTACTTTGAGGTGTGTACCTGTTGCTAAGGTTAGCACGCATCAAGCACCAAAATAGGATTAAGGTGTATGCATACAAAATTTGCTAAAAAAATGTTTAAAAAAAATAAACAGCATACTAACGTTAGCAATTGTCAAGTAACAAAATATTTGACGCTGAGGCGTAAAATTAGCTAAAAAAAAAAATCCAGCCTGCTAATGTGCGCATACTAAAATGCTAACTGTAACATGCGCCAAGTCCCAAAATATTTTACTTTAAGGCCGTGGTCCCCAACCACCGGGCTGCGGCCGGTTACCGGTCCGTGGATCGATTGGTACCGGGGCGCACAAGAAATTTAAAAAAAATGTTTTTTTAATTATTTTTATTTTTATTATTTTTATTAAATCAACATAAAAAACACAAGATACACTTACAATTAGTGCACTAACCCAAAAACCTCCCTCCCCCATTTACACTCATTCACACTCATTCACACAAAAGGGTTGTTTCTTTCTGTTTTTTAATATTTATGGTTCCTACATTATATATCAATATAGTTCAATACAGTCTGCAGGGATACAGTCCGTAAGAACACATGATTGTATTTCTTTATGACCCAAAAATAAATAAATAAAATAAAATACCAACCCCCCCCCCCCCCCCCCCCCCCCGGTTGACCGGTCCGCAGCAACAAAAAGGTTGGGGACCACTGCTTTAAGGTGTGTACCTGAAAAAAATATTGTTAGCATCCATCAAGCACTAAAATATGACTGAGGTGTATGCCTACTAAAAGTAGCTATAAAAAAAAAGAAGAAAAAAAAGCATACCAATGTTATCATTCGTCAAGTAACAAAATATTTGAAGCTGAGGCATATACCTGCAAAATTAGCATAAAAGCAAGCATGCTAACTTTAGAATGCTAACGATTGTGCCGCAAACAGCCGCCCTGCTGCACTTTGGACACCCGTGATCCAGACATAAACGTCCTTATGGAACAATTTGGACTATTTGTCAATATCAACAAGTATCAAGGCAGAAGCGTATTAGAAAGTATCCAGTAAAAAACGTGTCCGCATCGATCAACTTGCTGCATCACGAGCTTAACTTAATTACTGTGGGCACTCGCCAAAAAACAATTATCACTTCAATTTAATTGAGTTGATATTGTTCATTCCCCACATGACAAAATAATACAGGCACAAGCTGATATCGTATGGTATTAACACCAAATACTCAAGGCTCCAATATCCGTATCTTATCGGAAGTGAAAAAGTTGTACCGCAAGGGTGTCAAACTCGTTTATTACTGAGGGCCACATCACAGTAATGGCAGCTTGCAACAGTGAATAGAATATAAATATTAATGTATAAGGATTCGCCTCATGATATTATTACACAATTACAGAAAACAAACATCTGTAGGCTGGCAGCTCAGTTGCCAGAATTTTATCGTTGAATTTACAGTGTTTTTTTGTTTGTTTTTTACAGTATATTACTGTATACAGAAAAATGGTACCACTGTTTTTTTACAGTCAAATTCTGACGACAGTTGTTTACTGTAAAAACCTATAGTTGTTGTTTTCACAGTGTATTACTGTAAACGGAAAAACGCTACCACATTTTTAAACGGTAAAATTCTGGTGACTGAGCAGCCCGTTTTTTTGTTGTTGTTTTTTATTATCAACGGTACAAGTTGTCATTTTTAAAATGTACATTTTAATGAAAAACTTTCTTTGAAATCATAAATCGACGAGATAATTATTTTTTTTATGTAATGTATGTTACTGTTATTTGTTGCATTATTAGAAAACATAAAACTTAACCGTTTATCATTTATCATTTATTTTAATAATACAAATGTAATGTATAATAATACAATATTTGTCACATTGTTAGATATTGAATACAAATGCACATATTTATTTTTTTAGAAACACCAAATACATTCATAAAAAAATATAAAGTACTTAATTTTTTTATTTAAATGTTTCTTTTTTTTGTTTTGAAAAACGTGTTAAAGAAATAATTATAATAAATGTATATTTTTGGGAAATACCAAATTCTTTTTTTTATTTAAATTTTCAATTTTTTATTTATTTATTTTTTTCTCGAAAAATGTGTAAACAAATAATTATAATACATGTATATTGTTTGGAAATACCAAATGCATTCATTAAAAAATATAAAGTACTTTTTTTCATTTTTTTCATTATTTTGGGGGTGGGGAAATGTGTAAAAAAATAATTATAATAAATGTATATTTCTTGGAAAGACCAAATACATTTATTAAAATATATAAAGTCATTTATTTAGCTTTTTTTCCCATTGTGTTATTATTTTTATTTTTTTATTTTGAAAAATGTGTAACACAAATAATTATAATAAGTGTATATTTTTTTGGAAAGACCAAATACATTCATAAGAAAATATAATTTTTATTTTTTTATTTATTTTTTTAATCTATAAAAAAATGATTATAATAAACGTATATTTTTTGGAAAGACCAAATACATTTATTAAAAAATATTTTTTTTTTAAATATTTTTTTTTAATTTTCCATTGTTTTATTCTTTTTTAAATGTATTTAGAAAAATGTGTGACAAAAATAATTATAATAAGTGTGTAGTTTTTTGGAAAGAAGAAATACATTTATTAAAAATATAAAGTGCTTATTTTTTTAACTTTAATTTTCCTTTCCTTTTTTCTTTTTCTTTTTAAATGTGTAAGAAAAATAACTATAATAAATGTGTATTGTTTGGAAAGACCAAATACATTTATTAAAAAATATAAAGTACTTTCTTTTTTAATTGTAATTTTCCATTTTTATTTTTTCATTTTGAAAAATGTGTAAAAAAAATATTTATAATAAATGTATATGTTTTGAAAAGACCAAATACATTTATTAAAAAACATAAAGTACTTTCTTTTTTTAATTTAAATTTTCAGTTTTTTATTTTAATTTTTTTCTTTTGAAAAATGTGTAAAAAAAAAAAAAAAATTATAATAAATGTATATTTTTGAAAAGACCAAATAAATTTATTAAAAAACATAGTACTTCCTATTTTTAATTTTAGTTTTCCATTTCTTATTTTTTATTTTTTTATTTTGAAAAATGTGTTAAAAAAATTATTAGAATAAATGTATATTTTTGAAAAGACCGAATACATTTATTAAAAAATATAAAGTACTTAATTGTTTTTATTTAAATTTTCCGTTTTATTATTTATTTATTTTTATTTTTTTAAATGTTTAACAACAATAATTATATGAAATGTAAATTTTTTGGAAAGACCAAATACATTTATTAAAATACAAAGTACTTTCTATT